>NW_004797286.1:28959-31459 GCF_000002075.1 Aplysia californica | reverse complement strand
GATTCAGGTCAAAATGATAAGTATTGAGATAACATTATACACTTTCAAAGAATCTTGAATCTATCCTAGAACGACTATAGTAAGAAATAAATCCTGAAAAAGAATGTATGCAATAAAAATTTTTAAAAACAACAAACGAGCAGAACCAACTTAAGGATTCCCCAAATATTGTTAGCCACTCTCGCGAACTGTTCTCAAAACATGATTTTCATCACTCGTTTCGCTAGTATTTTGAAGGATTTCAACTTATTTACTAGACCTTAATGGCATGTAATACAATAATAATAATAGTAATATTAATAATAATAATAATAATAATAATAATAATAATAATAATAATAATAATAATAATAATAATAATAATAATAATAATAATAATAATAAAATAATAAATAGCATTTGTATAGCGCAACAGCAAGCTCTAGGCGTTTTCATACTATATTATTACACAGCAGACCATAGAATAGAATACTCAGAAACATTCTCAGCGTTCGGGGAGGTATACAGTACAAGCAGCTGATTTAGCGCTCAAACATCTCCCAAATGTCCCTTACCATGGGATAGGAGGATATTTTTTTCGAAAATTCGGGACAGGTATAATGTTATTAGTAGAATTTAAGCCAGACTATGATATTTGGGAACTTTTTTTTTAGGTACTGGTTTTCAAACTTCACATCTACTTTGTACTGAAAGGCCAGTATCTGTGGTGGAGCAGCTGGGCGCTTCGCTGTCACACGCAGGAGACCCAAGTTTGATTCCTTGGTAGGAAGAAATGTTTAACTCGGCTTGGGATGTTGTATCCCTCACAGCACGGTTTGGCCCTGACAAGTAAGGTTGAAAGTCTGCCTTCCGTACGATCTAAATTATGTTGATAGGGGCGAACCCCCCCCCCCCCCACATCTACCTTACCTTTAATCATCTTTTAAATGTTATATTGAAATATATTTAATAAACCTCTATCTCCTCTACCTTGATAAAAGTATTCGCAGGACTTTAGGTTTCAGTTTTCAAACAAATCCACTGCTAAACTTCAGAAGAGTAGCGATTTGAAGTTGGGCATAAAATCCATTATGACACCATCTTGGATTTCCATTTCGTTACCTGATCTGTATACCAAACCATAAGTATCCACTTGCATAAAGAACAGTTTTAACCCTCAGGTGTGACCCCCCCCTTCCTCCTCCCTATATACGTCATGCGTTTTATCTTGTGCATTACACCTATCCCAAATCGTCATTGCTCTATCTGTCGCTCTGTCCACTTCTGTTGGGACATGAGCTCAATGTTATGGTCGTCAAGGGTGAGCGTGGATGGGCTAGGTTTTCACAGGAGGTCGATTGACAACCTACAAATTGGATTTCGTATTTAAGAGGATGCCCGAGGGAGCGGCCATTGTGTCTTTTATGGCCTCACTCTGGAGCTGTCTCAGTTTGGATCTACGCTCAGACCTGGAAAGACATTTTTCCTTCTTTGTGTTGTTTTATTTCCATTTCTAAGTTAGTTTTTTTTCCCTCTCGTAAAGGACGTGGAGGAATTGTACTCGCATTTTAACTCCCACTACAGCTTTCTGAGTTTTCTCAAAATGCCCCCAGGCGATGTAGGAATCTTTACTCTAATTCTTGTCTTAAATGATTTGTTTCAAGAGACTTTGGGTATTCACAGGTCTTACGATAGAGCCTTCCTATTGGGTAGGAAAGTCAAGCACTCAATAACACCATGTGCGTTGGTGCTACCCCAAGGTTTATTTTCCTTACTGATACAAGTTTTCAAATGTAATTTATGAAATGAGTAAGGGGTTTCTAACTTTTTGGCATTGACCACCTCCGTCATCAATAATTTATTCATAGACGCACTAGTCATCCATGTCCAGGTGCTGCTTTAGCCAGTTTTTTTGGCTTTGATTTTTTTCAAAGACACAGAAGTAGCTGAGCATCGCTTATCAGTAGACACCTCAAATTTCATGATTTGGTCCAAAATCAGCTATTTGAAGCCGCGCCCGTGAAGACCTTCTCTAGAATTGTTGAATATGTGGTCAGAGTCTGGCTGGTTCTGTTGACGAATCATGTTCTTCACTCCACCGTATCTCGGCTTTTCCACAAGCAACAATAATTACCTTTTTGAAATCAACACTTTTCTAGTACAATGCGCTGGTACCCAAGTGTAGAAAAAGTTAAGCTGCCGGCCTCACCACAATCAAGTTGGAGTTCAAGCCTTAGAGTTGTTGATTTAAACAAAAGATATTAATACTTTCAATTACTAGCTGTTCTTCTAGGTACGAATGAGTACCGATTATTAGAATGAATAAAACAATGCTAATGATACAATTCTAGCGCACATCAACGTAAAAAAAACTGCGCCTTTCATTGTCAGACTTAATTTATGCATAATAAAGTACGCTAGCCAAGTAAAGTAAATTAGCTCAAACTCGCATATTTAAGGTAGATGTTGAAATAGATGGGATATTTTGCACTGACTGGGAGTTTAACGAATATTATTATTA
>NW_004797286.1:24941-27708 GCF_000002075.1 Aplysia californica | reverse complement strand
GAGATAGATAGATAGAGAGAGAGAGAGAGAGAGAGAGAGAGAGAGAGATAGAGAGAGAGAGGGGGGAGAGAAAAAAAGAGGCTGCAATTAGTATTGGGTGGATTTTTTATCCAAAAAAATAAAAACTTTGTGAAATTCCCATCCGTGACATTTATATCAAACATGTAAAAAGGATATTTTTTTACATTCACTGACGCTATAATGACTTTCTTTTCATCACATGAAACACTGAGATATTTGGACAAGCTTTTCATAGATTCCTGTACAAATTATGATCTTTAAAATCAATCACCCATGCACTCATTTAAACACTGATTTCTTCATTCGTCCATTCAAGACTAATCAAAATTCTTTTTGTCAACGATTCATTCATCCCACACAATAGTGTTGTAAAATGCACTTGGCTTGCTATTGAGCATGCTATAGAGCGTGGATATGCGTCATATAATTGCAATTATTATCTTCTTTAATACTTAACCTCACCCTCCCCTGTCTTTCAACAATCCACACTCTCCTATGTTTTAAGGAGTAATTTGTCAGCTTCAAGCTCTATATATAGCGACCTAACACTAGTCTACTTTGTCTTGGATTTGTCTACAAGAATGTCCTGGATGTTTCTTTTGCAGGGAAAAAATCCATCACGCAAGAGACCTCTCCTCAACCAAACGTACTTATTACGCTTCTCTCCCCTTTCCGTAATTCGCAGTAACCCACCCTGGGCAGGGGAGTTAACTCAGAAGGCGGGCACTTAAAATCCCCTACCTTATTATCACGCCTTCTGATTCTATAAATCCTCGAAGTTACTCTCCAAAATTACATTGTCGGGGACTTTTCTCTCTTCCCCCAGCGGACTTTAACTCCACGACACAAAGGTCTACGTAAGATATCAGTTTCCTTCTTTTGGGGTATTTTCACAGACATTGCCAAAATCCAGAGGCTTTGATTTTACTGTCACTTTGGGATGACTTTCCACGGTAAAAGGGCCCAAAGTACGGGGCCGTTGAAATTCATGAAATTGTCGTAACTTTCCTGTCGATGGCTGAGCGGGTAATGCCGTTTTTCTTCTTTCTCTCCATCCTAGCCAGTACAAATCCGCCAAAGAAATTCGGAGAACGGAGGGAAGAAGGATGCGGAGCTTAAAAATGGAAAAATTGTCGAAATCTCCTTGCCTTTGTAAAACCTCTCTTTAAAGCTCTTTTCTCCGATGAAGCCCGGGAGTGAGCTGGAATCGTCTTCCTTAAAACTCCGCCTTCTTTTGCTTTATATTCTCTTCCTGTTTTCAAGGGTTCTTTTGAACGTCCGAAATCCCTCAATTCATTTTCATTTTCTCCTCTTTTCAGTTTGTCATTTCCTTGTTTCTTAGCATTTAAAATCTTTTTATTTTTGCAAGAAACTAACTTTATTTCATTCCTTTTGATGCCATCTCAAGACATATGCAGTGATATCCTACCAAGTTTGAAAATACAATGATGACCTTCCGTCCATACAGAAGAGCTCTTGAACCGATTGAGATGGCTATTTACAAGTTTCATTACAAATATGAGGTTAAAGACTAAACATGTAAAACAACAAAGCTGTATATAAATAAGAAGGGTACGGGGAGTTCATCGTTTCTAAACACTGAAAAATAAAAGAATAAGGAAATGTGAACACCAATAACCACCTAAATCTCCCCATCCCCCATTTTTTCAACAGAAAAAACAACGATAAAATAAAGAAGAAATAGTAACAAGCTGCCCTCATGAAGACAAACCACGAATACACAAGTAAACAGACAAAAACAAAACAGTAACACAAGCAAACTAGCAAACAAACAAACAAAAAATCCCACCACAAACAAATAAACCAACAAAATACAAGCAAAGCGACACGATCCCACTTCCCAGAGCAGTAAGAAGTACAAGTAGAATGTAGATGGTATTTTCATAATTTATATCATGATCGAGTTACAGGAACAGAAAGCGCCAGTGAAAGAGACACTAAGATGGAAATAATTAAACAGAAGAGGATTTCGAATACATAAGGATCTTAAACCTACTCAATTTTTCCTTTTATTATCCACCCATCCAGTCATGCATAGACAAATAAACCTTCTGGCGTAAATCGTCGGCAAAAAGTATAATACACAATACATATTTTTGGTACTGACGTTTTTCCCGTTTTAGTAAAAGTTTTACGGCCTTGCAGCCAAATAAAGACATACAAGTATCAACTATTAGATGTGTTACAAGAGAGAACAAAAACAAACCGAGCGATAAAGACGACAGATGCTTGATAGAAGGAATAGACCACTCCAGAGTACCTGAAAACCACCCACCACCGATCTTTGCGAAGGAACATGTTATTGATCAATAAATGTTGACAGGCGCACACAATTTAAAACAAAACAAAACAAAACGACAAAGCAAAAACAAAGAACCTTGACTTCCAAACAATTATGGCCAGCATGCAATATTCGCACGGAATCTTTTTATCTCCTAAAATGTATTCTCGACGGAAGCTTTTTTTTTTTTTTATCTCCCAGACCATATCCGCTACAGCCTTACAACCTCGTTTCCATCTCTACTTATTTCCCCTCTCCTTCCTCTCCCAAAACATTCGCGTCTTTCACCTCTTCAAGAGCTTCCCCTCTTCACTGTCCCATTTGGCTGTCCTTCACATCCATTCGATCTGTCTGCGTGCCCGTCTACGTCTGCTCCAATCTTTTATCGGACTCCTATGACGTAGCTCTTCTTCTAGGCTAGGACTTTCGTTTTTTTTTTCTTCC
>NW_004797286.1:21924-23443 GCF_000002075.1 Aplysia californica | reverse complement strand
CCCCTCTCTCTCTCCGTATACATGATTTTATATATGTATTTACACCCAAGGAAAAAGAAAGGGTGTACACTTTATATTGCCACAACCTAATTAATTGAAGGCCAGCAGCCACACAATTTTGTACGGAAGCTGACGTAAGCTACTTCAGGAAGTTGCATGAGTTTCTGCAAAAATGTCCTTTTTGTCAAGTGCGATAACTCTGTTGCTTTAAATTCATTCAACTGCCTTATAATGCGACTGTTTGTACAGGTGTTGAGAATTTGAGTCTATGAGTCACGTCTTTTACGTCTCTTTGTGTCGAAAAACATAAAATGCAGCAATATTTCTGCAGTAAAAACGGGCCACGATTGTCGTAAAATGATAGAGGGCGAGCGTTGATAATGCTCCAGGCTGGAAGTACACAGCAAGATGTCTACAGAAACAGCACTGGACGTTTGTGGGCGTATGTCTTGGTGTCTTGAGCGATGAATGGTTGTGGTAGGCCTCAGATAACAACGCAGAGACAAGACCAACAAATCCACCGCGTTCATCACTAGAACAGATTGCATCCTGCGTCACTGCGGCACGTAATGCCTTTGGATAAAGACCAACCTCAGGGAGAACTGACCAGCCCCAGATTTCAGATGAACTTGAAGAATAGCAAGAAAAAATCTAGCAGCTGATTTTCCCTGCAGTTTATCCAAGAACGTATCTTTTCCATGTGTCGACGGTGTCAGTCAGCCATCAATGCAGCAGGGGGCCTCAGGCGATGCTGATTCTGTGAATTTGGAAATTGGAGGTTCAACTTGAGGTGGTATTTTTGAAGAAACCCCCCCCCCCAAAAAAAAAATTTCAATGAAAATATTCTATCAATATGATTTTTTCCTTGATGTGTGTGTCGTCTAGAAAAGGAATAGATTCTCTGTGTGGAAAATTGATTTACAAGTACAATATTACATTTCTGTGCACACTTTCTTTTTCTGTGAGCATATCTAAATCATCTTGTCATAAATATGCATATGACCTTGAAGTATGTATCAGAATACCATTGAATTACAATCAGAATACTGAGTACGTATCTAGCTTAACACAATTATTGTTTATATTACTATTCATTTGTATTATGCTTGTGACTGTGAGCCTGTTTGTGAATGCAAGTATACTATTACCATGCGGTTATGTGCTCCGATGTGTGTGGAAGAGAGGATGTGAGAGGGAAGAGTGTGTGTGTATATGGGTGTGCACATGTGCGTGTATATGCGTGTGTGTGCATGATTGTATGTGTGTGTGTATGTGTGTGTGTGTTTGTGTGTGTGTGTTTGGGTGTGTGTGTGTGTGTGTGTGCGTAGTAAAACACCAAACCAATGTGCCAGGATCTGGACAATAAAGATGTATTTTATACTTTATTGTATACCTGTTTTCATTATGTTTACTTCCCCCTCTTACTTTTTTTGGGGTCCAATTCTCCCACCCTCCCTGCCCTCCTCATTTTCCCTATCGGTCTCACTTTCTGTGTATCATTCTCTTGTACCTTTCCACC
>NW_004797286.1:18969-20407 GCF_000002075.1 Aplysia californica | reverse complement strand
TTCTCTTTATCTCTTCCTTCCTCCCTGCCCCCTCTCTCTCTCTCTCTCTCTCTCTCTCTCTCTCTCTCTCTCTCTCTCTCTCTCTCTCTCTCTCTCTCTCTGTCTCTCTCTTCCATCTCTTTCTATAACTCTTCAGTGTCCCGAACTCCCATCTCTTCCTACCCACATTCACTTTTCCTCCAAACAAACAACATGCCAGTGTTAATAGTTATCTATGTCAGGTGAAATAAATGGATCGACTAGACAGGGCTAAAAGCCTAAAAGCAGCCTTCACTTGGAAATGGAAGCTGCAGACTGTGTCGACGGCCGAGAGGACATTCTGGGGTTTTGTTTGGAAGGTCCTTCCTGGGATATATAGATCTTTTGGCCTGGACGTTAGATGCACGGATCTTTTGATTATTCTTTTTGTTTAAAATAGGTTTCACACCCACCCTAGATCAATTTAGGTTAGTATTGCAGCGTTAGGCTGGAAGAGAAGATAATGCTTTTGAACCAAGTTCACTTTCATAAATTGAAAACCATTCAGTACAGTTGTTAAATAAAGACGACGTAGGCGAATGAATTAAAATGAACAAAAGAAATGGGGGTAACTAATATTTTTTAACGAACGACGTAACGAACGAGATAATAGAGCAATTTCTAAAGTCTTAGCATTTGCTGTGTCTATATCTGGAACAGACTGAGAACAGAGTAAATAAGCTGTACTGAAAGAAACATTCCTAAACAATATGCATAAGCTAAAACTCTTTTTGATAAAATATAGAAACTGATGTTATGCTTTATTTTACGAAAAGTGCAGCGGGAAGAGAGAAATCGCTGTGAAATATGTTCTAGCGGTCACCTGTGTAAGACAATCACCTGTACAAACTCCCATTTCCAATTTCCTCCCTTGCGTATTTTTTTAACATTATAATGACACCTGTCAAAGACGGACACTTTTCTCCTCGACAATGGAAGGCCGTCTTAGACAGTTTCGACTGTATTGTGTTTTTGCTTTTCGTTCGAATGGCTTTACACAAGGACACCTGTCCATTCTCTGGCGTGTGATCATATTCTGGTCAAGAGCATAACGAATGTAATTATAATTTTTTTACGTCCCCATCGATAGAATCTCGATCACTTAGAAGGCCGGCAACTTTGACTCTGACTGCCAGGGTCAATCCGGGCTGAGAGAGATACAATATCCGATCAGTCAGGCAGAGGTATTTGATAAAAATTCTCCCATACGAGAATCGAACTCGTGTTTTCAGCGTCTGACAGAGAAGCGCCTAACTGCAACAATGCAAATGCTGGTGAAAATCAGAAAAATTTTTAATATTTGAATTTTGATCTAGTTTAATTTCATTTTAAAATATTTTTTGGGGGGTTGGAAGGCATTTCTACATAATATACACAAACGCACGTGTATATGGGCATGCACATACACACACACACACAA
>NW_004797286.1:10000-18848 GCF_000002075.1 Aplysia californica | reverse complement strand
TATATATACACAAACACAGGGGAACATAAGCACGGTGGGATATTTCCCACCCAAAAGCTGCAGCCTTAGCAGTTCAAAGCCTATCGTTATCTGTATTTGACATTGGAGCACATCAGAGTATACAGATGATAAACATTAAGAACCTAAACCAGAGAACAGAATTTCCACCGTTGTTTCCACATTCCTGGAAGAATATGCTTCAAAATCGTCTGACAGGAATCTGGAACTATGTTGCTATGGTCTTCAGATCAATAACATCTTTATAGTCATAGCTGACGGTTCGTTTTAAATACTGAGATGCTCAAACCTGTTATTTAGGTCCCTCTAATTTAAAAGTCAAACTTGGGGTCCCTGAATCGCTGAAGCTACGACCAACTGTTAATATGTTTCCTCGGAGATGAAGGGTTTTTTTTCTTTCATTTTTTTTTTTTGGGGGGGTGGGGGTGGGGGTAGGAGTGGGGGCACATTCAAACGAACTAAACAAACACAAATAGTTTCATGAAGGTATAGAGGCATAACAGGCCGGCTGCTAGAAATGAACATAACGCGATATTCGTTTCTTCCATCAGAAAGTTCCAAAGAGCTTTGTCGTTTCTCAAATAGAATTTATCTTCTGGGAGTTTGTGCAGTTTCGTTCAAAAGCATACTATTTCAATGGTATCCTTGAACTAGAATAATTGTGCTAACGGTGCAGTTTATCGAAGCCGAAAGGATTTCGATGTTGTTGCCTGGCGTAAAAATTTCACTGAGCCGAGTAGTTCTTAAAGTGATTGGGACGTCGTGTGGCATTCGTTCGATGAACCTTTCCGTCATAAAGAATCATTGTGCATATTTATAGCAATAGTGTTACTCAATACAAACCCATTTCACCCTGATTATTGCTACCTTCATAAGGCCAACTTTATGCCACACATTTGGAAAAAGGTTATTAGTATAGTGCATGCAGAAGGGATGATTAAGAAAAGCAATAACATTGCGCTCAAGTAGCATACTGTCATCTTTAAAGAATTGAAATATAAATTGTGGCACATAATTTTATGTAACTGGAAATATTTACCCCCCCCCCCCGGCTCCGATTCTATTAAAGGGCAGGCAGCTTCGATCCTGTCTGGCAGGGCCAACCCAGGCTGAGGGGGATACAACATTCCAGCATATAGACGGAGATAAAAACATCTCCACTTATTGGAATCGAAATCAGATCTTCTGCGTTCGGTGGTGAAACGCCTAACCGCCATACCTCAGATTTTTGTCGGTAATATGAGCTGTAAAGATTTTTAAAAACTGTGCAATACCTCATACTGCTGCTCAAAGTATTACTTGTCGTAAAAAGTGCTGTTTTGTCCGTATTGCTTTGACAAGTTCATTGTTTTGAAACTTAATATTTTTAGGAGTTGAATGCCCTCTAGAGACAGACAGATTGTTGAGATTTGAGGGCCTTGTGAATTGCAACAAAGAGCAAGTACATGTGAAGTGAAGCGAATAGAAGCTGCATTTTCCTTTGCTTTTTATGAAAAAAGCAAAGTGTAAACCCGGCGTCATAGCACTCAATAAGCTTCATCTCATATTTCTATCCAGCCTCAAGCACCATTAGCTTTCCCTTCATCTCCCCTCTCGCTCCCGCCTTTTTTCCTCCTTCCCTGGATTAATTTCGATATTTTGCACTCCGCGCCGCTCAATCAAATCAAAGCTCCGCGGAGCACGGACGGAATATTACATGGCACGTCGCCCCTGTCACATCACGGAGGTGGGGAATCGTCTAAAACTTCTGCTTATGAGAATCCGATTCCGACAGGACAGGGTATTGTGCTGTCGTATTGGTATCGGACTTTCAAAACTCCGCTTCGAAAGATATTATTATCGTCATCTCGCTGTGTTTATTTTGTTTAGGGTATAACATCGTAGGAGAAAGAAATTAATTATCTTAAAAAAAGGAACATTTTCTCAGGACATGAGACAGACCAGAAATTACGAGAATGTCGAGAAGCGCTTGTTTACATCTTTTGTCCACATTTTGGCCAAAGCTATGGCACCAACCGTTTACATTTTAAAAACTGGCAAAATTGAAGGCAAACGAGGCAGCTAGACCCAGAGCAACCTACTTGGAGAGTCAAAACAGATAGATGCTGGGGAAAGGTCAGGATAATATAGCTTTTTCAAAAGCATCCAAGCAAAGGAATGAATGGAGGACCATGATCGTCGATGTCTGTCGTAGACTTGATGGTGATGATGATAGATTTTTACTCTCATAAATGAACACAGCATCTCTCATGGTGCAAATTTAACACCCCTCTCAGCTACGTAGGATCAATTGGAGGTGAAGTTCACATTTAACGCCCGATAGAACTGAGCAATGTTAATGGAGAACTATTGAGGCTTCCAAAAGAACCAAAGTTTTAGATCACTTCCTTTGGGAACCGAACCAGGGTAATCTACATTGTAATTATGCGAGTTTCTTATTGCACCAATAGAGCGTTCACTTAATTTTGACAAGACGAATAGTTACTATGATTTATATTTCTAATATAACAAACTATTGACCCATTTAGAACACGAATTCTGATCATTTGACAACGTTTAAAGACGCACTATTCTGCGAGACGTTAAAAAAGAAACAAAACTTCATTGTTGGTACAGATTTTTCAGTCAACTTTGTTTTTCTTTATCTGGAACTTAAAAGAGTAGGCAATAATAATATGCACACTATTAAAATGTAATTCTTCGAAATGTGCTGCAACATTGCCTTAAGTCTGCTGATCGGATAAATGATAACTGTTATGCCAACTCTACCCTCCCTCATCCTTCGTGATATTCAGGTAGGTTCGTCGATTGGGTAGCAGGCAGGTGGAAGGAAAGTGAGGGGGCGAGAGAGGGGAAGAGGAGAGGGTGCAGGCCCACTATAGACAAACAGGAGGTATCCATTCTCCATAAGTACCCATGAACGCCTTTGATCACATGTACAAGTTGGGGGGGGGGGGGTCCCATTGGGGTTATGTTACTTCGTCTTGATTACCTTTTTCATTAATGATCTATTGTTTTAGAAAGGAACTTACTGTTTTTTCTTGAAAATAACATTTTTAATGTGTGGTAAGACGCTAAACTCATACATCATAATGAACGAAGGTAGTTATTCTTCGTGACAGGTCTGAGACAAAAGTTTTTAAAGTTTTTTCAACCGAGTTAGACGAGAGGAATGGTTGGGCTTTAGCGTCTGGAGAGAAGCTGGGGGAAATTGTATAGTCTTCCCGTCTCAGCAAATCAGACTCAGAGGCACAGTGCATATAAAATCCTAACATAGGGCATCTTGAACCAGGATTTTTCTGCGAGGCTTTCAAATTAATTAACTTCTATGAATGTAAAATTTAAATATTATGGCATTTCTTGGCGTTTCAATTTTTAATTTTAAGCAGCGGGATCAATGAAATAAAACTGTGTTATAGTTGAAATCAAAGCTATACATTTTGCGACACAAAGTTAAATTATATTGAGTTGGGTTTTTTTTCACTTTGTGAGTAAAACCTGTTGTTATTTAGGTGGGTTTTATATCAAGGTCAGTGTTATATTACCTTTTACAAATCTCTCGACACGGCTATTGTCACTGTGCCAGAAAGAAAAGGGACACAAAGGGGAGGGGGAAGTGGAGGAAAAGGGATGAAGTACTTCGTTCTCAGTCATGATTAAATAGGTAAGGATTTTAAATATTTCCGAAAGAGATAACACCCCCCCACCCCCCCCCACCCCCACCCCCCAAAAACCCCCAACAAAAAACAAAATAAAAAACCCCCAACAAAATACAAAAAACCCAACAACAAAACAAACACAAAACCAAAATCCAAACACACCAACTTTCATTGCTGCCCACTAAAAAAAAAAAAGAATCAGGACTTCATTATGATTCAAACTTGAAAGTCCTTTTTGATAACCAACGTCTGATCCAACTACTCCGCAATGACTGCAAGCGTTTCAGCAACAATAAATGAGGAACTCAGACACGCCTTTTCTCTACTCTGTGCTGAACACAGCTAGTGGACCTACGGCTGAAAGCAATAAAAAGCAGCAATTTCTGTCGGGTCTATTGGATATAAAATGTTCATATACGCAAGGACCCTCGTACTGAGCACTTCACAAAAAAAGGGAAAAAAAAACCTACTGGAAAAAGCGATAACAATATCGCAGCTAGGGAAAACATCCTCAGAAATCGCCTCTTTTACTTAACCCCACGGACAATAAATTCCCGCTCTCGATGCCGGCCCGGGCGACTACAAATCACAACGTTCATTAGTTTCTCATCAAGCGTTTGCCATGCTGGGGGGATCAGGAGGGGCTCCCGAGGGGGTGCTGGTCAGCCCCAGTGTGAAAATATGGACATCGGGCCGATGGGATGCGGACGGAAGTTTTGAGACCTTATTAGATCCTGGCATCTTGTGCCAGAAGCTCGTTCGGCCCTAGCGTCAATGTTTATAGTTTGATAAAGCTGTGTATGCATGTGTCAGGCTAGTCGGATGTGTTTGATCAAATAGGGTCCAGTCTAAAATGCCAAAACGAAAAAGAATAAAACAAGCTCCTTTTTTTCGGTGCTCCTTCTTCGTGAACATAGCCCTGTTTTTTCAAAATACATTTCTGGTTATTTTGCCCTCCGCTCTAGATGGAATAACGGTAGTGCCATGATATTATTTCGCACACACACACACACACACACACACGCGCGCGCACACACACACACACACACGCACACACACACACACACACGCACACACACACACACACACACACACACACACACACGCGCACGCACGCACGCACACACATACAAAAAAAATACACACATACAAACACACTCCTGCGCCCACACACACTCACGCACACACTTATTACAATAAAGATAATATAGACTTATTTTTAAAAATTGTGTAATATATTATTATATTTAATAATATATATATTATATATACTTTATACATGTATTTTTGTTTTCTATATTATCTAATAGTTGCACATTCACCCGCAAAGCTGTCTTTTAAGTTTATTTTAAAAAGTTTTAGTAAGAGTTTTTTAAAAATTATTATAGTAGAGGGTTTTACGGCGCTCGCAACTGCATTAGTAAGAGTTTTACGGCGCTTGCAACTGTTAAGTCCCATGAATATTGTCCTTCAAACATAACTTTTTTGTCTTCGTGAATCGGATCCAAAAGATCGAAGTGGTGTCAATATACTGGAGGATGTCTAAACCGAAAAAGCGAATTCAGCCAAACTGGATAAGATCACTGTTCACTTTAGACTTCATCGTGGCTTGGGAGCTTTTTTGAGGGTAATTAGGAAGTTATTATAAAAATAGCAATTGAGGAGCATAATGATTTAGCCCATGCCATGTTGTTTATGTGAGAAGGGTAATGTTTTGACAGGAGAGGCTGCGTTGTCGTTTTATGTATTTGCCTTTGATGCGTGGGTTTGCTCATGTGTATTAGTGTATGTACGTGTGTCTGTCTGTCTGTCTGTCTGTCTGTCTGTCTGTCTGTCTGTCTGTCTGTCTGTCTGTCTCTCTCTGTCTCTCTCTCTCTCTCTCTCTCTCTCTCTCTCTCTCTCTCTCTCTCTCTCTCTCTCTCTCCCATCTCTGTGTGTGTGCTCGCGCGCACCTGTTTGAGTTTGTGTATGTGTATGTGTGTGTGTGTGTGTGTGTGTGTGTGTGTGTGATTGTTTGTTGTTTGTTTGTTGTTTGTTTGTGTGTGTGTGTGTGTGTGTGTGTGTGTGTGTGTGTGTGTGTGTGTGTGGTTGTGTTGGTGTGTAATGGCGTGCACTAGTGTATTTGAATAAAAATATGCTTTAAAAAATTTAAGAATCCCTTTACAAGGCGTAAACGCACCAAAACATTCCAATATACCTGTCTAATGTTGTTGTTGTTTTATTGGTTAGGGGGTTGTGAAGGCTTGTATGCATCCCTGTAGGATCTCAGGTAGGTAGTAGTCTTGTCCTGACACTGGCTTGTACCCAAACATCTTGCCACAAGAGAACAAAGGTGCAATGTTCACTGGCCTGTTTTCCATCAACCTTCACGGGGATTTCTTAGACAGCGGACAACCATAGGGGGTGTAGGCACTCTCTAGTTCTGAGAGATGGGAGCCACAAAGTGCAACCAATGACAGGTGATCATCTGAGCAGTCCAGTAAGGGGTCCGATTGAGTAAGGGGTAACGTGTTCCTTCCACAGTGAGTCGTCTGCATCACCAAGCGTAGCTTGCGTTTGCCCAATCCCCGCCACCTGCTGTCTCCAGGCTATCTGCTATTAACATTTCCGTTCATGGGGCGGAATAATCCGAGGGGTGGCCAAATCTACTCAGACAGAGGATCGTCACGTCATGGGTCAGCGAGCATTTGCCAGGATATCGGTAGGGACGTCATCTGTTTCCAGGCAGCCTATTCCTTGAAGCTACAAGGCCTTCTGGGTCTGCAGAGACATCTCACGATGAGTCCTCTGTCAGTCTGTGGGTACCATGCTCCGTCTGTAGAGCTCCCACGAGAGGGAGGGAAGAAGATGTCGACAGTGAGTTCCTGAATGAACAGGTTGGCCTGTTGTGACGCCAGACCTACCATAATGGTGGGTGTGTACGAACCCTTCTACGAGCCGAAGGGTCGTTGCTCAATTCGCACCTCACAGGGCTATGGTATCTCCTGGCCAGAGCTCCGTCTGCAACCCCTACTCCTAGGCACAAAGCAGGGGTCCCCAGGCTGCTCGACAAGGACGGGGAGTTGACTTGGTTGAGGCTGGCTTGCCAGAGAGCGTCTGGGGTTTCACCCTCAATCCTTACAGCTCACCTGTCTAATTACAGTAAAAGTATAATGATTGAACTTTCAAAAGTGTTTAGTGTAAGTGTGTGTTTTCTGTGCTTATTTATTTGAGTATAAGAGTTTGTATGTATGTTTCTAAATATGTCTGTGCATAAGCACAGAGACATATTTATAGACCTTATTTCTGTAAATGACTTTAGAAATGATATAAATGTAAGATGTTGAGGAACCCTCTAGCATAAATAACTCGACACAGGATGTACTCATCTCATGTTTTACCTCCTAGCTCAAAACCTAGCTCCAGACACACTCACAATACTCGCAGATCACATCAAATATAGACAGGTTAGCATAGAGGTAGATAGATAAAAAAGTTTACATGTTATTGTAGTTGTTTTTACGTCCCATCGACACAGGGTGGATCATATAGGAGGCAGGCTTACACTTTGCTTGTCAGAGCCAACCCAGGATGAGTATGATGCATCCCAGGAGAAAGACCAAGATCACTCAATATTTCTTCACACAGAAGAATGGAACTCGGGTCTTCTGTGTGCGACGACGAGGCTCCTAAGCCCTATACCGCAGACGCCGGTACAAATAGATAGATAGATAGATAGATAGATAGATAGATAGATAGATAGATAGATAGATAAATAGATGGATAAAACTATAAGGGTTTTAGAGATTGAGAAAAGGAATGAAAGTGAGAGAGAGAGAGAGAGCGAGAGAGAGAGGCAGAGAGAGAGAGAGAGAGAGAGAGAGAGAAAGAGAGGGGAGAGAGAGAGAAAGAGAAAGAGAAAGAGTGTGTGTTAGAGAGATGGAGAGAGAGAGAGAGAGAGAGAGAGAGAGAGAGAGAGAGAGAGAGAGACAGAGAGGGGGGAGGGCAGGGGAGACTAAGAGAAAAAAAAAGAAAAAGGCCACAGGAAAATAATGTCATTCTGACACATTGATGAGTCTGCAAAATGAGCTAGATAAAAATTATTTTGATGTACTCATTCCTTTCAATGAACAACGTGTTATCTATGGATTTCCAACAGCATACGATGATTGAGATATCAATCCCGAAATTATTTAACTTCCACGTTTTCTAATGCATTGATTTTGTTGTAGAACTTCTCTTCACTCTTTCATAACAGATTTAGAATCACCCCAAGAACAGCATTGCACCTGAAATGTCTGTAAGCCAGGAAGCCCTCGACTTAATTCGAAACAGAATTTCTGTTTTGATCCAGAGTGTGAAGTTTTATTTTTCTTTCTCTTTTCGTGAGAGGTAGTTAACATTTTGTCCAGACACTTTGTTCTCGGTGAGTCCCGCTTTGAAAGGATCGATTAAATCGATGAAACCATGTCTGCAATAAAAAGAAAAAGAAAACACATAAATAAAAACCAAAAACAAACAAACAATGGCAACAAAAACAAAGAGAGGTGCAAAGGAATCATATTTGTGTTTGAACGCGATGAAAGGAACAAAAAGAAAACGGACAGCGTGGAAGAGCAAATGGCATCTCGAAAGTGCAAACACATCAAAATTGTCATTTTCAAATCCCTGTTTTCCGTTAACTATTCTAATCTCTCTTTTCATCTCTCTTTCGAAACGGACAAGTTGCCGAAGACATGTTCAGAAACTGTCAGATTTTAAGACAATCAATTACAGAAGTAAAATCTCATGTACTTTAAAGAACCAGTCATTTATTTAAACATATTTTTTTTACATGTATTAGACCCTGATATTGTCATTCAAATAGTTTTTTAAAAATTTTAACTTCGCCTCCATTTACACTATGACGGTCGCCTGTTTCGTTACTACAAGTATTTCCGGTGTCCGAGAATATAAAGTTTTAGGATCGACACCAACTCAGAAATAACTATTGTAAAATTCATCGAATGCATGAACATAACAAAGCAGCCTATGTATGAAACTAACTTGGTACGTCAATTATTTCTTTATGGGATGTATAGGTCCTGGTTACTTGAACAGGATAGTTGAAGTTGAAATGATATTTCAGTATTTGCTTAGTGCGCATGTGATCTGGATGTTCATATTTCGTTCTTATTGACATTTTTAAGAAT
>NW_004797286.1:0-5000 GCF_000002075.1 Aplysia californica | reverse complement strand
AAATATCAAATTTCGTCTCCGAAGTTGTATCCGTCAATAAATGCTGTGAGAGAGTACGAGATAGATGGGAACAGAAGAGAAAACTCAGGGCAAAGCCTTTACTGAGCTCGCAAGTGTACAAAAAACGTAGAAAATATTTCAAAGGCCACAAAAATCAACTTTCCATTTACTCCAATAAAGAGGCCCATATGATATACTATTCTGGTAGATAGGAACAGTACGTGTACGTAATAAAAATCCTTTTTGTTCACATGTAAGATTTTAGTTTGATACCCGCCCCCCTCCCCCACATACGTCCCTGTTGTGACAGTCATAAAAGTAGTTGCTTGTTGAATAACTGGTCGCTTTAAAGGACATGCGGGCTAACCCAGATTTCAGGGGTTTCCAGAAATCTTGACTTACACCAGAAGTGGGCATTGCCCTACCTATTGGAGCAGTTTAATTTCATTGGTGTGTATATTTGTTTGATTATCGAGAAAACTCTCCTTGTCTTTTATATAAACTGAACAAGGGTCCAAAAACTTTACTTTCGATTTTCTCTAAGCAGCATTTTTCGGGATAGCCCCCTTTTGCTTAAAAGCGACCAATTAAGAGTAAACATTCAGCCTTTGACCCTGTTACTCTCGTTTAGGAGGCGGGCGGGCAACTCAGACCCCACTTGTCAGGACCAGCTTGGTTTACACCCTAGTAGTAAGAAGGAAGGACTTGATTCATCATTTACAAGGGGCATCGAAACCATACGTCCTTTGTATACTAAACAAAAATTCAGGTAAAAGTACACATGGTCGGTGTTTGTAGCAAAATGGTTAGACACTTTGCCGCTGCACACAATAGATCTGAGTTCATTTCCCAAATGAGGAAGTGCATTTCATACAGTATCACCTTTTATCTGCTTGAATGCTGTATCTAATTCAACCAAGATTAGTCCGGACAAAGAGCGTTACAACTGTCGCTCCGTACTGAATAAAAGTTGTGTCTTTAGGGGCAAAAACTATTTACAGCTAGCTAGCTACAATTGATTACAGTATTAGATATCAGTCCACTGAGTGCGTCCAATACAAATGTTGCTATCCTTCAGCTTAATGTTATTTTGGACATGTTCGCTTTTTTATATCATCTGATTGATTCGAAATGTGTCAGTTTTTAAGAATCTAATAATATTCGTATCGGTTGGCATACTATCACGGGGCAAAGGAAGAGGGCGCTGAAATGAGAAGACGAACATCGATAACTTGCTGCTGCGGTTATTACAGCAAGACAGAATTCTGGATTATTAATGTAATGCGTCCAACACCTGGGGCTTTGGATGGAACCTAAAATTTGAGCTAGGCCAGATGTCCACCCAAGCTGTATATTCGCTATATTTTTTTCCAAAGTGTGTACATTCCTCAACGAATCGCTCAGGCTTTGCGGGGTCTCAATAACGGCGTTGCCATTTTGGTTAGATTTTTTTTTCTCGGCGACACCAGTTTGGCACAACGTCCATTCGTATTCCGGAGATCAATAATGACTATTTCTGGGTCACATCCCAATCTTATTCTGAGGAAATAACTATCTAGATAACTCATTTTTGCATGGCAGAATCAGTGACGGTTATTTTGATAAAAATGATATTATTATTAATGAATTTTCCTTTTACATTTTCATCTTCTGTTGTCATTGGCGGTCTAGGGGAGAGGCTGCTTTCTGTGGTAGACCAAATCTGCAGCTCTTTCAACTGAGATGTAGTTTCTCAGTGTTATTTTGACTCCCCCAGTCCGTCTTTTGCGTTATCTATCTCTTCCTCTGTAGCCTGTGAGTACTCAGTGTACTCATATAGGCTGTCTAGGCTGGATTCTTTGTTTTTCTGTGAAATGTAGGCAGAACTCATTGCTAACAGCTGCTTTTACATCTTCATTTCTGTGCCTGTCTCTTCTTTTCCTGTTTAGGGTTTTGCGTAGTCATTTTATATCGGATGTAAGCATTTTGTTTTCATTTTTTTACATAATGGCTAGGTTTGGCATTGGTAGCATAATTCTGGTGTAATCATCAAGTGATAAAACTTTCTTTATGTCGATAGAGAGGTTTGTATAAGAAATAGAGGGTGTTAGCAGTTAGAAGAGGTGTTGGATTTTTTTGTCCATATTTCTATTTCTCTACCTATGGACCTGTTGTTAGTAAAATTGATTTAAACTCCTTCTCCTATTTCAGTTGTTTGTTTGTTATATACATAAGTATTAAGGGGACAATAATTTCGGCTGACGTTCATGAATTTTGTTTTTGATGCGTTTATTCTCATGTCAGATTCTCACAGCTGTTTTTGAGTTGAATTTGGTGGTGAGGCTTTGGAGGCGTTATTGGTTTGGATGAATAAGACATACATTGGTCGTCTGCAAATAGAAGTACATTTAGGCTTTCTGGACTTTGGCTTACGTCTTGTGCTATTTTCTCCATTTAAATTAAGAAAAGGAGGGAAGGCATAATGCGTCCCTGTCGTACTCCTAAAGTTACTTCGAACCAGTTAGTGACGCCTTTTGCTGTTACAGAGCTACTGCTGTTGGTGTATAGAGCTCTAACATTGTCCAACAATTGTCCCCTGACGACATACATAGTTCAAGTGTTTATCATAGTTTGGCACGCTTGACTCTGTAAAAAAGCCTTCTCCTGTTCTTTGAGGATAGTCGGCTTCCTTGTTGGGCTCGATATTGTCCTCGAATGGCTGTTGTAATGAAAAATACAGGGCCCATGCACTCTTTTTCTTTGCAGAATCCGAATTGAGCTTGGCTCAAGTTTCTCTCTGCAATAGAACATATTATCCTTTGTTCCTTTATTTTTTGCGAAGGCTTTCTCTGAGTGGCTTAGTACAGAGATGCCCGTGCAGGTAGCAGAATCACGTTTGTTGCCTTTCTTTTTTATGACGGTACCACTGGTCGTATCTGCCAATCTTCTGGGTTGTACTTTTTTTTTATTTCCAAGCTCTGTTATATGTCGTCTCATCCACAAAACAACTTTGTGTCCACAAGCTTTTGTGGATTCTACTGTGATGTCATCAAGTCCTGAGGTTTTGCTCTTGGGTGGGAATGCTTTTAAGTGCGTTGTTAATTTCTCTGGAATTATTTTTGTTGTTCTTGACTAACATGTGAGTTGAGAAGTTCTTGAAAGTATTTCCCCACCTTTTCTCTATCTCCTTGTGGAGAATAACCTTTTCTTCTTTGTTATTTATGATGCATGACGGGTTGAACGGTAATTTCCTTATTGGCGTGCTGTTCATACTTTATTGAGTTCTCTGAGATTTTCTGTGCAATTTCAGTCAGTTTCGCGCCATTTATTTTCCATTTATTTTCTTTAGCAGTCCTAACAAAATTATAGTATTCTCTTTGCCTCTCTTCTCGCTTTCCTGTAGTCTTCTTTGTTTATTTTATGACATCCGCCATGTTTAAAAAGGCTTTCTTTTCACAATAAATGCTTCTTTGGTTTCGTCATTTCACAATGTTTTTCTGCCTTTGTTATCGCCTATTCACTTAGTTCCACGACAGTATTGTTTTTGAGTATTTTTATACACTTTTCAAAAATGTTTGCCACTGTTCTTCTACATCTTTGATCCAATATGACAGCTTATTGCACTGCACTCCATAATGCTGTCACCCTCTATTGCCTTCTTGATGTCTGGCTCCTCCAGTTTTCTTACATTTTTCGTTGTTCTTATAAACATAATTTATAATGATGTCCATATTTATAAAACGAAAAACAAAATGCCAACAGCAGCAACAACAACAACGGAGAGACTCTGGCGTTGAGGAAAGCACGTTCTTTGGGGCTACAAACAATTCAAAGGGATACCCCCCCCCACACACACACACAACAGCAACAATAATAACAGCAACAACAGCACCAGCAGCAGCAGTAGCAACAACAAGGTGTGACCCTGGTAAAGATTCATTGCTCGAGGCTGGAAATAGGCGCAACAATGAAAATAGTATTGGCTCCGTTGCCTATTAAATCTCTTGGCCATATATAAAAGAATAACATAATAATTCAAAGGAATGATAATAACAATAACAGCAAAAGCAACAAAAACAACAATACTCGTAACAATGGTGTATCATTCCAACAACACATGTGTTTAACACCGTTGCTCCGTGATACGTAATTATTCGGGACAAATTATTGCTCAGCAGACCATTTTATTTAAAGGATACTGTTTATTCATGCAATTTCATGCCTGTCCAACTTTCTGCTTTACCAGATCATGCATATACGATCGTTTGAACTAGGGGCAACTCATTTCAGACTTATGCAGAAGAGTCCGGATCTAACGCTTGTTGGAAAGAAAATGGATGACTGAGAGAAAGAAACAAAGCTGGAAAGAAAAGAAAACACGAAAGTGCTAGTACGAAAGAGGGTTTGAAAGAAAGCAGAAAAATGGCATGGATAGACAGGGTTATAGGGGCGCTGAAAGTACAGAGATTCCCAATGAAAGGGAAATGGAAACGTGAATTTAAGAAATCAAAGGTAAAAAATGACGGTTCCAAAGAACAAGAAATGATTTTCCCAGTTTGAAAGTCTCAAGTTCAAGCAAAAGCAGAAGACAGGCTGAATGGGACATGTGTGTAGTCAGAACTTCAAATGGCAACGTTTGGGGACAGATGGAGGTGGCAATCGGAACAAGAACTGCTGAAGACGTTCGGGAACTGCGGGTTATCCAGGGTGAGAGCACAGGCAAACAAGCTCAACACTCACATACACATACGAATAAACATACACACAGGCGCACAAATACATACACACACTTGCACAAAAATACACGCAGACACATAAACACGCACAAATGCACACACATACACAAACACAAACACAAACAAAATGCACACATAGACTCAGGGACACACACAGACATACACACACACACACACACACACACACACACACACACACACACACACACACACATTTTCAAATGCATATACTCGCAACTTACATAAACGCACACTAAAATGCTTACACTAGCACACACACACACA
>NW_004797285.1:2978363-2982030 GCF_000002075.1 Aplysia californica | reverse complement strand
TCACCCCCCCTCTCTCTCTCTCTCTCTCTCTCTCTTTCTTTCTATCTCCCTCCTACTCCCTCTTTGCCTCTTCCTCTGGGCTCCTGATTCTTTCTGCAGCCTTTCTACTGCTACTCCTTGGCTTCTTCTTACTGCTGTCTTTCAGCCACACCCCTGATCTTCTGGTAGGAAAGATCTACACCTAGCCTTCTCGGACGAGGGCGAAAAATCTCGGAGAGCCCGTGTGCAAGTTGCGCACGTTAAAGATCCCTTGGTGGTCTAAAATCGATAAGAGTAGGCTTCGGCCGCCACCCGGGTGAAAGTCAAAATTTCCCACCAACTGAAAATAATAGGGGTGTCTCGCGCGCTCATATGACCTTATGCAGTTGTGAGCGCCGTAACACACTCTACAAAAACAATCCTACTCCCTCTCCGCTTCTCAATCTTAGCGGCTGACTTATGCAAGCAAAGGGAAGACAATCACCACAATAACACGTCATTTAAAGCTAGGGGAAGGTCAGGATGTTGGGGACAATTGTGAGGCAGCGTGGTGGAATCAGGCTCTCGTCAGTTTTTGGGCATGTAGAGTTATTGGTATCATCTTATAGCTTGTTCACTTGTCTTTATTTGGATGAAAATAATATCCATTTATCTTTGTTACAAGTCGAGATATTTGTGAATGAAGGAGGTGGGGGTCACCTGTTTTCAGAGGAAAAATTAGTGAGAAAATGGCTGCCAAAGATTAGTTATTTCCTTAGCTTAAGAGTCGGTGGTAACAGAAAATTTACATTTTGTGTGCTTTTAATCAACGTCTTTTAGAAAAATCCACACAGAAATAAGCTCTTTAATGGGTATGAAAGGTTTGAGCCAAAAAAACAAAATTTTGATAAAAATTCACAAACCTGTGGAAAAATGCAACTTTCTTCGCTTTGATAATTTTGACGAGAGCCTGATCCCACCACGCTGCCTCACAATTGATCGCTTTAAGTACAAGCGGGCTGACCCAGATTTCGGGGGTTTCCAGAATCTTGACCTACGCCAAAAGTGGGCATTTCCCTACCTATAGGAAAAGCATGGTTTCATTGGTGTGTATATTTGTTTGGTTATAGAGAAAACTCTCCTTGTCTTTTAAAGAAACTGAATAAGGGTCAAAAAACTTTACCTTCGACTTCTCAACACAGCATTTTTCGGGATAGCCCGCTTGTGCTTAGAAGTGAGCAATTGTGAAGCGTATGGTCAAAATAAGTTACTTCTCGGATTGAAGCCTTAAGGAAATAGATACATCACGCTTTTAGGAGAAGTTTTAACAATTTGTAAGTATGAAATACAAGTAGTAAAAGACAGATTATAGTTCAAGAATATGACATCAATAGAAAATGTGCAGATTTGACCCTAACGTCGATTTTTTGCCAATATCTCCATTAATTTTGTGTGGATTGCGAGAAGTAAGTCATTTTGTCAGCACGTCTCACAATTGTATAAGTTTAACCAGCTCTCCTTTCTCATGTAAAGATTAAAAAAAACTCTCCCAAGACAACCCCACAGTGCGGTCAAATATTCGTGGCGCAACTTATCCTCAACTATCTCTTTAACGAGTGAATCAGTGTCATCCATACTTTGCATAGTAATTTGTATCAGTTTGTCTTAACTAAATCATATTTTTCAAGAACGATTAGGGCTAGATTAAAAAACTTTTCTTCTTAAATCTATATAAAATACGTGAAATCTCGGTCACTCGTATGATATTGTTCACAGCACTTCCTGCTTCTCACTCACATTTGAATACGCTTATGGCCTACGTCACAACTCATCAAATTTTACTTTCAAAACTTGTTACAAGAAATTATTGTTGTAGTGAACATATTTTTTAAAATCATTAATGGTTCTCAAAACATGCGTTCAATAAGCATAATGTCCCGATTAGAAAAACCTGACGGACTTGCTATTAAAAGTGATATTGCCCCAGCTGTAATTACTGTAAACATTTTAAGATCTGTAGAAACCACGTACTCTGATTTTTTATTAGTATTTATTAAGGAATTTTTTAGAATACAGCTTGCAGATGTTTACAAAAACATTGATCTGTTAAGACAAATTGATACAAGGCACTGTGCAAAAATTGGAGAACCTATGTTCTATAGTTGAGGAGATATTTGAAATTAAGTCGCACCACGAACTTTTGGCCGCACTATAGTTCAGGACGTCTCTCTAGGGCCGTAGTCTGGCGTGAACTAACGGCGAACCCAGGAAACGACTGAAACGAAAAAGAGAGAAAGAGAGAGAGAGAGAGAGAGAGAGAGAGAGAGAGAGAGAGAGAGAGAGAGAGGGAAAGAGAGAGAGAGAGAGCAAATAATATAGTATTATATAAAACCTTACTTAAACTTAAAGGGAGGTCCTCCTACGCTCTGCTCCATTTCTGAGTAAAACAACACTTAGATCGATCAATGAATGACCCCCTCCCTTCCTTCCCGGCACGCGCGAATGGAATACAGTCGTTTTAATAGTCCCTATAGGTTCTTTTAAAAAACCGTGAAAGAGGTGGTCGGTGGCTCTCGTGGTTTAGAGGTTAAGGTGTTTGCCTCTCATTCAATATGCCGTGGGTTCGAATCCGGATAGCGATGGAAACTTTTCTTCTCTAAAATTTTCTCCTTTCACATCCTTTCCTGCTCTCTAAGAGTATTCTGTCGTCTGCTTTCGTCTCCATTTTCTGCCCCCATCCCCACCCCCTCACCTCCTCTGCCCCTCCTCTGAGCTCCTGACTCTTTCTGCAGCCTTTCTAGTGCTTCTCCTTGGCTCCTTCTTACTGCTGTCTTTCAGCCACACCCCTGATCTTGTGGTAGGAAAAATCTAGCGTCTTCGGACAGGGGCGAAAAATCTCGGAGTTTCCATTTACATGCTGTGGACGTTAAAGATCTCTTGGTGGTCCAAAATCGATAATAGTAGGCTTCAGCCGCCACCGGGGAAAAATTTAAAAATTGCCTACCAACTGAAAAAGTTCAATGTGTCCCGCGCGCTCATTATGACCTTCTGCAGTTGCGAGCGCTGTAAAACACTTATTTAAAAAACAAACAAAACCCCCCCAAAAAACCCAAAAAAAAAACCAACGTGAGGACTGCAATGGAAACTGGTAATAGTGATATCAAAACCATGGCCCCTCTCTTCGAACCCCCACACTGCAATCCACTGATGATATAAAAATAAATAATTTATTACATGAGTTATGGTGGTAGGTCATGATTTATCCTACGAATGAAATTGCCAAGTTGTAATCACGAGTTTCAACATTTGAGCACATCTATCTATCTATCTATCTATCTATTTATTTATCTATCTATCTATCTATCTATCTATCTATCTATCTATCTATCTATCTATCTATCTACCTACCTATCTATCTATCTATCTATCTATCTATCTATTGCCTCTCGTTATACTCTGACTCTGGGGGCTCTAGTGGCCTAGAGGTTAAAGTGTTTTCCTCTCATTCAAAGGTCCCGGGTTCGAATCCGGGTAGCGACCGAAACATTTTCTTCTCTAAAATTGTCTCCCTTCACCTCCTTTTCTGCTCTCTAGTAATTTTCTGTCGTCTGCTTTCGTCTCTTCTTTCTGCCCCCGCCCCCTCACCTCCTTTGCCCCCTCCTCTGGGCTCCTGACTCTTTCTGCACCCTTTCTACCGTTATTCCTTGGC
>NW_004797285.1:2977299-2978263 GCF_000002075.1 Aplysia californica | reverse complement strand
AGAGAGAGAGAGAGCAAATATAGTATTATACAAAACCTTAAACTTAAAGGGAGGTCCTCCTACGCTCTGCTCCATTTCTGAGTAAAACAACACTTAGATCGATCAATGAATGACCCCCTCCCTTCCTTCCCGGCACGCGCGAATGGAATACAGTCGTTTTAATAGTCCCTATAGGTTCTGTTACAAAACCGTGAAAGAGGTGGTCGGTGGCTCTCGTGGTTTAGAGGTTGAGGTGTTTGCCTCTCATTCAATATGCCGTGGGTTCGAATCCGGATAGCGATGGAAACTTTTCTTCTCTAAAATTTTCTCCTTTCACATCCTTTCCTGCTCTCTAAGAGTATTCTGTCGTCTGCTTTCGTCTCCATTTTCTGCCCCCATCCCCACCCCCTCACCTCCTCTGCCCCTCCTCTGAGCTCCTGACTCTTTCTGCAGCCTTTCTACTGCTTCTCCTTGGCTCCTTCTTACTGCTGTCTTTCAGCCACACCCCTGATCTTGTGGTAGGAAAAATCTAGCGTCTTCGGACAAGGGCGAAAAATCTCGGAGGGCCCGTGTGCAAGTTGTGCATGTTAAAGATCCCTTGGTCGTCCAAAATAAATAAGAGTAGATTTCGGCCGCCACCCGGGCAAAATTCAAAATTTGCCTACCAACTGAAAATATTAAATGTGTCTCGCGCGCTCATATGACCTTCTGCAGTTGCGAGCGCTGTAAAACACTTATTTAAAAAAAAAAACAAACAAAAAAAAACCCAACAAAAAAACCCCAACTGCAATGGAAACTGGTAATAGTGATACCAAAACCATGGCCCCTTTCTTCGAACCCCCACACTGCTATCCACTGATGATATAAAAATAAATAATTTATTACATGAGTTATGGTGGTAGGTCATGATTTATCCTACGAATGAAATTGCCAAGTTGTAATCACGAGTTTCAACATTTGAGCACATCTATCTATCTATCTATCT
>NW_004797285.1:2934629-2976252 GCF_000002075.1 Aplysia californica | reverse complement strand
TCCAATCTTGCTCAACAAAGCAAATAAAACAACAACAGCAACAACAACAACAACAACAATAACAACAACAACAGCAACGGAAAAAATAAACTACGACAGACCACAAATTCGATTAGGCCTATGCGCCCAGTAAGTGGCTGTTCACAAGGGATTCATAGACTCGTGGCCACAGGCGCAAAGCTTTATGCAACTCCCTGTATTTGTACGCAAATAATTATTGATTACTTCCCCTGTCCTCTTGTGTTCTCTGTGATTGGGAACATGATTATGGAGATAAAGGGGAGGGAATCCCATCTGGCCATCGGTTGTGCTTGGCAACGACACATTTATTTCATCAACTGAATTGGTCGCTTTTAAGCACAAAGGGGCTATCCCGAAAAATGCTGTTTTGACAAAATCGAAGATCAAGTTTCTTTCCCCTTCTTCAGTTTCTTTTAAAAGACAAGGAGAGTTTTCTCGATAACCAAACAAATATCCACACCGATGAAACCAAACTTCTCCAATAGGTTGGCGCACTTCCCACTTTTGGTGTAGGTCAAGATTTCTGGAAACCCCCGAAATCTGAGTTAGCCCGCTTGTCCTTAAAAGCGACCTTTTATTTAATTAACTGGATATCCAGGTTAACTATTGGAAATAACTGGATAAAAGCAGGCGTACCTGGATTTCACACTTGCTCAACCCCCACTTGTCTCCCTCTAGATTTACTGCTGGTTGATATATTTCATCCAAACCAGTTTAAATATTATATTAAAGTGGGTGGTTGGCGGGTGCTCTGGTTTGATTTGCTCCTTCTTTCTAATCAAACATCTATAGTATTTATCTCCCCTCCTTTCTGTGTTCGTTACTCCCTTGTAACACCTCTAATCTTACATGACCTTACTGTGTTGCAAGTGCCGTAAAGCTCTAACGAAAAAAACGTTTTAAATTAAAGAATGGCTCTCGGGAATTTCCGAATATTACGCTTGTGTGAAGAGATGGGTACAATTACATAAAGCCCCTGTTCTGAAGTTGTTGTTATAAATTCCACATTTCGCTATTGATTTTTAGTACACCTCATACTTTTGTATAACGTTTCATTAGGCAGTAGATTTATACCACGATTCCTCTCTCTACATTTATTTACATTACATTTTTACCTCTTCTTGATATTACAATAAATTGTCGCTTTTAAGGACAAGCGGGCTAGCCCAGATTTCGGGAGCTTCCAGAAATTTTGACCTACACCAAAGGTGGGCATTGCCCTACCTCTAGAAGAAATTTGGTTTCTTTGGGGTGTATATTTGTTTGGTTATAGAGAGAACTCTCCTTGTCTTTTAAAAAACTGAGCAAGGGTCCAAAAACTCTACCTTCGATTTTCTCAAAACAGCATTTTCCGGGATAGCCGCTTAGTCCTCAAAAGTGACCAGTTACATAAAGCTCATCTGAATTTTGTTGTTAAACATTTCACATTTTGCAATAATTGATTTTTAGTACATCTCATATTTTTGTACCACGTTTCAATAGACAGTATCACAATTCTTAACTACACAACACGTATTTGCTTTACATTTTATTTCTGATCTTGATCTCCTAATATTATATTAATGAATCATGTGTCCAGGGAATTGTATTTTGTTCAGATCTACAGAACAGCTTTTGGCCAAGACTTTGAACGTGTGGAATCATGGAGAGTGTGAGGGAAGCTTACCTAATATCGTCCAACCTGACGGATCAGCTCCTCCTCAACCTGATGGGCGTGGTCATCTGTCTGTACTCACTACAGATCGAGCTGAGGAAGGAGAGGAATCCCGAGTACCGCGCCTACTGCGACATCAACGAGCGCATGAGCTGCTCCAAAGTACTCACGTCCAAGTAAGGAATAACCCTGTGGAGAAGAATACTTACTTTACTTTTTTTTCCGCTTGTACCGGTGTGCGAGGTGTCGCGGGGAGACACAGGCGTCTGTCTGCAGCAAGGCGAGTGGCCTGTAGGAGGGACATCCCATGAGCTCTGAGGGTGTCTGCTACAGATTCACTCCAACGTCGCCTTGGTCTTCCTCTGGCTCTCCAGCCAGAATATTTGATATTATATACCCTCCGAGCTGGTTGGTTTGCAGGCATCCGCGTGAGGTGTCCGAACCACTGGATCTTTTGTCTCTCAATGTGTGGTAGGACTGGTGTTGCTCCTACCGTGTCCCTTATGACTTCATTTTTTATTTTGTCTCTTCTTGTCTTGTTTACCGCGCTTCTTGAACATTAATTCTTCTCGCAAGTGACCAGCTTCCTCTCTAGGGCTTTTGTTAGGGACAATGTCTGGCCCTGATGTGTGAGTGTTGGTAGGAAAATGGTGTTGATGAGCTTCTAGAAGAATACGGTATTTATAAAAGAGTGCGGGTTTAATAAAAAATATTTTTGTGAGTCCATCTCACCCAGATAGAAAGTAAAGGACCCCCTCCCCCCCCCTGCAATAAAGCAACAAGCAAACAAACAACAAAACAAACAATTATTAACGGTTACTAATTTTCATTTGTATAAAACAGCACATTTATGGCCAAATTTGCTAGACTTATGGCTTTCTTACAAACAGAGGGAGTCGATTTTAAAGTGAAAAATTACCCCATAGGCCACGTCAGCCACACGAAGTTTCTCTTCTAACCACTTTGGATTAATTTTTTTATCTTTAAAAAAATATTTAAAAAGTAGATTATTGAGACTGTTATTTCGTGAAATCTTTTTTCTTAGTTGGATCTTAATTTAAGTTGTATCACCTCCCTCCCCACCCACCCCCTCCCCTTTTCTACCTCTCTTTCTGCAGATACAGTCAAGGATTTGGCGTGGTGCATTTACTCCTGGGCAAAAACCACATGTTGAATGCCCGGAACTGCAACGTGGGGCTTGTGGTGTATGTGCTCAATATCATGCTGTGTAAGTTTATCATTGACACAATGTTTTCAACCTTTTCCTTCCCAATCAATGTGACGTAGGTCATTTTAAGTAAGATGCTCGATTTATATTATAGCGAGTACTCGAGTCCACTCTAGTAGATGTATCGGCCTATACTTGAGTAGGCTATCCATATTCTCCTGCAAGTACCCATTCGAGTAATTTTCAGGTATCGTCGAATCTCGATTCTAACTGTTGTCAGCTTCGATGTTTTCAGGTGTCATTCAATCTCGAGGCCAACTGTTGTTAGGCCTAGCCTATCAAAGATTGTACACAACAAGATTGTTCATTAAGCCAAAAAAGTGTCCGTGAAAGTGCGCGCATTGCTTCAGATGGCGCTGCAGTCTTTGTTTTGAAGCTCTCTTTCGTTTCTGCAGAAGAAGAATAGGAATGGCACAGTTTGTTAGTTTCACTTTTTTTTTTTTTGCACAAGTAGGGTAACCCTGTTCTCAAAGTCCTCCCTTTTTTCAAGAGGGCCCCAACCGAATTTTGAGGATACTTTTAAAACCATATCCGTACTTCGTGTTCTACTATAATATTATCCATACGACGTGGGGATCTCTGTGCCACCACTTCCTAACATGACTCGTTAATCCGATCCGTACGCTTTGCATAGCAGTCTGTCAAAATGATTTTTTGAGGAACACCGGTACTTAAAGTTTCAAAGAGATCTTCGCACTACAAGTATTCTCAAATGTCAAGAATACAACCACGGGGGTACAAAGTGACCCCAGGGCGTATGGACAGGGTTAAGTGGCTCCAAGGGAGGAGTGAACATAGTTATCTCCTTTTTAAACCATGTAAATCTATGGGAGTGAACTATCTAGTCATGTTACAGTCTTTGCTTTTATCGACATTGGCGTTTTCATTTTCAGGTATCATGGGCCCGGGCCCACTGACCAGCAGACTGCTGTACTACGGAGCCTTGATCATGGTGCTTGGCTGTGTCTACCTCGCCTGCGTCCTCTTCTTCATCCTCCACGACGTCTGTCTCGTCTGCATCACCACCTACGTCATCAACGGTTGTCTCCTCTATCTAGCTCACAGCACGTACAGCAAGCTGTACCAGTGATGAGGAAGGAATCACTCCCTCCCAACACTGCAACAATAAATGTCAGGAGCGGATGGTCAGAAAATTGATCAAAAAGAAATGTATTTTTGGTTGAATGTAGATGTTTTTGCGCTACAATCGACACCATTTAGATCATTCAGGAAGTGGACTTCGACTCTGGTCAAGAGTCACATTGCCATCAATATCGATGAGCGTAATAATAAAAATAATTATAATAATAATGATAATAATAATGATAATAATAATGATAATAATAAAATAATAATAATAATTCATATGAATAATAATAATAATAATAATAATAATAATAATAATAATAATAATAATAATAATAATAATAATAATAATAATAATAATAATAATAATAATTCATACGAATAGTAATAATAATAATGGTAATAATAATAATAATAAATATGCGCTTAACATATTATTATTATTACCCCAGCAGACCATAGAACCCTCAGGAATATTCTCAGCTTCCTGGGAAGCATACAGTGCAAGCAACTGAGTGAGCGCTCAAACATTAACAAACTGAAAAGACCTTTCGCTGTCTATAGCTGGGTACTCATTCCCATCCGGGTGACGTGAGGAAAATTCTTGTAAAGTGCATTTCCCAAGGACACAGCGTCGGGCCCCTGACGGGATTCGAACTCACAACCTAACGGTTGCCAGTCTGAGAGCCTAACCACTATGCCACCGACACCAGAAAAGTACCTGTGAAAATGTAAACGGGATCAGGATATTTTTGGGGGTGGGCTCAAAGCAATGTTTGTTTGGTCAGACGTCTCTTATTTTTAACACTGCACAAATGACGCACAAAGAGAAAGCTTGAAATCGCAGCTACACTACACGCTGCTTAGGCCTACTTTATTTTTCGACAGTCTTTTTTTCCGTAAGTGTTTTACGGCACTTGCAACACAATAAGGTCGTATACGTGTCGAAGATTAGAGGTGTCACAAGAGAGTAACAAACACAAAAAAGAAGAAGGAGGGGAGATAAAGATGATGGATGTTTGATAGGAAAGAAGAAGCAAATCACACCTTAGCACCCGCCAACCACCCGCACACAGTCTCTGTTGTGAACAGCACAGAGCCGCCAACTCCGGACTACCGTGGGTGGTGCATCCTGTCATCGAAGAAATCAGCAGTTTCGTCTACTCCACAACCGAACTTACTGTGCTCAGGAAGGAAGCTTTGGTACTTTTCTACTATGTTTGAAAAAGTCAAAGTTTTAGTAAGGTTTTACGTCGCTCGCAACTGCGTAAGGTCATATGTATGAAAAGGGATGGACGTCAACAGAGAAGTCCAAATGGGGAATCAGGCTTACTCTTCTCACTTCTCTAGCCTAAACAGCACAAAGTCTGCTTCGACTATCAAGGCACCCCGAATATAGCAGTCCACAAGAGAGTGACAAACATACAGAAGAAATTAAAGAAAAATGACGATAGTAAGGATGAGGAAAGAAAAAGCAGCAGTTCCCCCCATTTTGTTCCGGCACAGTATGAGCATGACATTGATAAATGAGCCCATTTACAATTCTACTGTGCAAAAGAACATGTTTATATCCGCCTTGATAAATCAGCCCATTTACAATTCTACTGTGCAAAAGAACATGTTTATATCCCCCATTTGGGAATGGCCTATAAAGACAACAAGTCACAGTGGTTACCTTTCAGGTTCTCCTGTACAGTGAGAAAAGGAGCGAGTCCGAGGAAGCGAGACCCGGACAGCGGAAAAAACTCTGAATTTTGTGAAGGCACACGTTCAACGTCGTCATGTAGTTGCGGTATCGCATCTTTCCCAGGCCGGCCTGTCATCGCATAGCTTACAGATTATTATGTTAAGTTGCAACATACCATACAGTATAACACAGACAGGTTGAACACAGAAGACTCAAAATCACGCATCCGTCGAACTATGCTTGTGGACCCGTGTTTTTCCCCCTTTTTAATCTTTGTAAGATAATAATAATAATAAATAGCATTCGTATAGCGCATAACCCCGCTCATCAGCAGGCTCTATGCGCTTTACACTATATTATTACCCCAGCAGACCATAGCACACTCTGAAACATTCTCAGCTTCCCGGGAAGCATACAGTGCAAGCAGCTGATTAAACGCTCAAACACTAACAAACTGACAAGATCGTTCACTGTCTATAGCCGAGTACCCATTTCCACCTGGGTGAAGTGAGGAAAATTTGTGCAAAGTGCCTTTCCCAAGGACACAACGTCGGGCCCCTGACGAGATTCGAACCCACGACCTTACGGTTGCGAGTCCGAGAGCCTAACCACTAGGCCACCGACGCCACTACTGAGGCCTATCCCAACGAATTCGAGCTATCCGTGCTATACTTATATTTGACTATTGTTCTGAGTTCACTATAATATTTCCCAGTGTCAGGAACTCGATGTAGACTACGCCTTCTCAACCCTATACAATGATAAGCAGCACTTTTTCTTTCTGAAGCCACTCTGTGGCCGACCACTCTGTGGCCGACCACTCTGTGGCCTACCACTCTGTGGTCTACCACTCTGTGGCCTACCACTCTGTGGCCTAACACTCTGTGGCCTACCAGTGCGCATTTTGGTTGTTCTGATTTATCTCAGTCTTCTAAAATAAACAAAACAACCTTGTCCATCACCTAATGATGCTAACAGCAACACAATTCTCATCATAATATTATAAGAGATAAATGCTTTCATAATGTTTGCCGCTGAACAGCCTTGAGGTGTAAACACAGTGGATACATTTTCGACCCATGTAGTGCACATCTCAGGACTTGTATCGAGAGGTAGTCGAGACGAGAGCAGAATGTAGATCTATTAAGATTGTGTTTAATCTCCCTTCTTCTAATAAAACATTTTACAGAACAAACATAGTCTCCTCTTGGTTACCAATTGCACGCTTTTTCTATTCAAATGCTTGAACATTACAGAATGCCATTCCTACAAATCAATATAAGAAATCCAAGTGAGTGAGTCTTCATCTAAAGTTCAACATTTCATATGTATGGATAGTGTCTATTTAATTTAACTTTTTTTTTCATTTTGAGCAAAGGAAGTATCAAATACACTTATGCTTGTACGACAATGAAGCTAACAGTTACACCAGCCTAGATTAAGAGAGAAATGGCATCCTTAGTAAAAGACAAGGATACCGGGTACTCGATAAAACAAACATCTCCATAAATAAATAAATATGGAAATCGAAATCACATCTTTTGGGCTTCAGTCAGGCAAAGAAAGAGCTACTAAACCACAGACAATGGTAGGTCTACATGTAGTATGGTCATTGTACAAATTTAACACCCCTTTCAACACTGGAAGGTTATTAAAGAGGTGGGACCTCCGAATTTAACATCCATCTCCCACAGGACCAAGCCCATGGTTTTTATTTATTTATATCTTTTGGTAAGTGTTTTACGGCACTCGCAACTGCATTAGCTCATATGAGCGCGTGGGACACATTTAACATTTTCAGTTGGTAGGACATTTCGAATTTTACCCAGGAGGCGGCCGAAGCACACTCTTATCGATTTTAGACCTCCAAGGGATCTTTACCGTGCGCAACTTGCACGCGGGACCTCCGAGATTTTTCGCCCTTGTTGTCCGGGAAGGCTAGGTGTACATCTTTGCTACCAGAAGATCATGGGTGTGGCTGAAAGACAGCAGTAAGAAGAATGAGCCATGGAGTAGCAGTAGAAAGGCTGCAGAAAGAGTCAGGAGCCCAGAGGAGGGGCAAAGGAGGTGAGGGGATGGGGGCAGAAAGTGGAGATGAAAGCAGACGACAGAACATAGCTAGAGAGCAGGAAAGGAGACACTTTTCGACGATTCGAACCCGGGACCTTTGAATGAGAGGCTAACACTTTAACCTGTAGGCCACGAGAGCCCGCGTCCATTTCTTTATAAGAAAGAGACTATTACAAGGGCAAAGGTTGATTTATTGACCTACAATTGAAAATAACTTAGCCCGTGGTAGCGAAGTGGGAAATGAGAACGAGCCTTGGTCTTTCACCTGAGACACTTTTTAGTGCGTGTTGCTGACCTTTCTCAGAAGGCAATATCTCACAGACTATCAAATATTTTCAAATTCTGTAAACAGTAATAGTCCATGTAGTGACTAAACAAATTGTGTGTGAAATATTACAGCGACTGAAGTTGATTTAGTATTTTTTCCGATTATACCAAAACACCTTCACCCTATCTTTTGGTCTCTTTTACTATGGTATCCACACGACGTGGGGAACTCTGTGCCACCCCTTTCCAAAGAGGAAATTTACTCGTTAATCCGATCCGTACGCTTTGCATAGTAGTCTGCTAAATTGATTTTTTTGAGAAATACTGAAAGTTTCAAAGAGATCTTCGCACTAGAAGTACTCTAAAATAAAATGTGAAGAATACAACCTTGGGGGTACAAAATGACCCTAGGACATACGGATAGGGTTAAACCTAGGGCTGGGCAATGAGTCGCTTTAGCAAAAATCCGGATAATATGTTAGTGCACCTCTTCGGCAAATAATATGATATGAACCGCTTCGGCAAATGGGTTAGAATCACTTCGACAAACGAGTTAGCATCACTTCAACACAGTGCACCTACTTCGACAAACGAGTTAGCATCACTTCAACCACTTCAACACAGTGCACCTACTTCGGCAAACGGATCAGGAAAGAGAGTTAGGAGTCTGAATTCGGATAATGTTTTATTGAGAATTATCCGGTTATCCTTATAGATTATCCGGATTTTGCCCACCTCTAGTTAAACCACTAGGCACAGCGAACAGACCGGGCCCTTGGCCCCAGTGCTGAGTGAGTCAAAGAGGTGGGACCTCCCAATTTAACATCCATCTCCCACAGGACCTTGGCCCCAGTGCTGAGTGAGTCAAAGAGGTGGGACCTCCCAATTTAACATCCATCTCCCACAGGACCTTGGCCCCAGTGCTGAGTGAGTCAAAGAGGTGGGACCTCCCAATTTAACATCCATCTCCCACAGGACCAAGCCAATGGGGTTGAGACCCTTAAATAAAAGCTAAAAAAACCCCCAACTCCAACCACATTGAGGATTCAAACCAGGCCCATCCACTCCGCAGTCCACCATCACCTGAGCTACAAGTTTGCTGGTATGAAATGACACTCCGACAATTCACGTTCCAAACCTTCAAAATTCAGCAATTATCTCGTCTAGCTAGCATGCATGGAACACGATTAGAGCAAAAAACCCCCACCAAAATTGAATTGCCGACAGGTTTTCAGGTCCTGAATTTTTTAGTCTTTCAAATAGATTTTTATTCATACCAACTGTCCAAAACTTGATGACCGTGAGACAACGGTAAAAGTGAAGCAGCGTGGTGGAATCAGGCTGTCGTCAAAATAATGAAATCGATTAGCAATTTTTATCAATTTTTTTTTTGGCTCAACACCTTTTATGTCCATTTACACACACATTCCTTTGAGGATTTCACCGAAAACGTGTATTAAAGACACAAAACTATAAATTTAGTTTCCATGGACTCTCCAGCTTGGGATTTACCATGCTTTGGCGGCCATTTTCTCGCTAATTTTACCTCTTAAATCAGGTGACCCCCACCTCCTTCAATTAAAAATATCTCCACTTCTATTGAAGATTGATAGGTAATGTTTTTTCATTGAAAGCAAGACAAACGAACAAGATGATACCAATAACTCAATATGCCCAAAAACTGGCGAGAGCCTGATTCCACTACGCTGCCTCACAAATAACTTTCCTATTTTTCACTGATCTGCCCCAAATTTGAAAAGAGTTATGATTGATCATCAGAACACCATAATCTACATCAAAGATCATATAACAAGATAGTTCACTCCTCTCTTTGAGCCAATTAAAAAAGTGTCCTCAAAATTCGGTGGCACCCTCTTCAAAAAAGCGCGGACTTTGCAAACAGAGTTACCCTACTTGTTTCAAAAACAATAAAAGCGAAAATAACAAACTGTGCTATTCCTATTCTTCTTCTGAAGAAAGGAAAGAGAGCTTCAAAACAAGGAGTGCAGCGCCATCTGAAGCAATGTGCAGACTTCCGCGGACACTTTTTCGGCTGAGTGAACTATCTTTTTATGTACGATCTTGTCTACATATATATATAATAAATTGTACATATTTATATATATATATATTTTATATATATATATAATATATATATAAATATGTACAATTTTGAACAAGTCAGGTGAGCACTGCTGCATCAGCCAAGTCTTGGAGTAACCCTACTGAAAAGGCTTTTTGGGTACACGTTTCCTTCACTTAAACAAAATGTGAAAAGATGTGAACATTAAACCACAGCTTCCCTCCCCCTACATCCCAAAAAAATACAACAAAACAAACAAAAAAAAACAAAAAAACAAAAAACCAAAGGGTACCTCAACATGAAAACAACAGCTACAGAAGCCAGCTGATTTTTCACAATGTATTTTTAATACCTTGAAGTGATTCACAACTAATCATTTCTCGTACATGTTTTTTTTTTTTCCAATTTTTTTTTTAGTAGAGGTTTTTACGGGGCTCGCAACTGCATAAGGTCATATGAGCGCCAAGGGATAGATGTCAACAGAGAAGTTTTTACAGGGAATCAGGCTTACTCTGCTCACTTCTCTAGCTTCAACAGCACAAAGTCTGCTTCAACTATCAAGGCACCCCGGAAATAGCGGGTCACAAGAGTGTGACAAACATACAAAAGAAGTAGAGGAAAAAATGAAGATAGTAAGGATCAGAAAAGAAAAAGCAGCAGTTCCCCCTATGTTGTTCCGGCACAGTACGAGCATCACATTGATGAATCAGCAGATTTACAATTAACAATTCTACTGTGCATAAGAACATATTAATGTCCTCCCTTTGGTAATGGCCTAAAAAGACACTTCAGTCAGTAGCACCGCCAGGGTGTGGGGGGGGGGGGTTATACATGGACCCTACATATATAATAATATGTATTTACAATCCTTCCAGAACATTCACAACATGTAACTACTTGATTAGGCACAAAAATATGTACTGGTACAACACAACTCTTTCTGAACATTCACAACTTATCATGCTATTATACAATTACATTGTATGTTTAATATGTATATATATTGCAAATCGTTTCTTAAAATTTAATCTCATAATTTAATTTAACTGATTCAGCCCGCAGTTAATTTTGACTCCGAATGCAAATTACTTGTCACCGCTTCGTGACCTCACCAGTGCTCTCACAAAAAGTAAAGAAAGAAATAACATCTTAATTTGGTAAAATCCCTGTGTGTAGCATATAGATGGTACTAGCTGGGCCCCCTTTCAATGAAAGGAATGACCGGTGCTTTAATATCAACTAAAAGTCATTGGCCTACTATATTTACACTCTACTGGAATAGGGCAATAAACCTTGAGAGATGCAAAAAATTAGGTCTAGATCTATACTCTCAAAACAAAATGCGACTCACGAAATATCACTTCCGGGTTTTCTAAAATTACAGAGAAAGAAACGTCGGCCTACAAAAGCGATCAACGTAATAGAGAAATTTAGCTTTTTGCAGGAAAACTGTCTCAAAACTGAAAAAACCAAGGGCGTCATGATCTGGAGAATATTTTAAAGAATCTTTTGACGAAAACCGCATGTCGATCGATGCAGCCATTAAAAAGTCTTTTGAATAGCAAAATGCGGCCACCACAAATAGATAATAGAAGAATAAAAAATACTATTCAATGACACCAGAAAGAAGGGTTAGTTGAACTGTAAGTGGTAAGGTAAAAAGAAGAGAGGAAAGTGATGAGAAGAAAGGGAGCAACATGTAACAGCCGCTCTAAGTGGCTCTACGTCAGAACACAGGAGACCGTCAGCCGTTGTGAGCGACACTGCGGGCTGAATCAGTTCAGGAACACATTAGTTTACATAAAAAGATATAACATGTCACGCTGCAGAGGAATCAGCTCGTCATTTTTGGGGTATGTATGGAGTTATTGGTATAATTAAAAAGGTTGTTCATTTGCCTTGCTTTCGATGAAGAGAATACATATTTATCAAGAATAGAATTCGAAATATTTGTGATTGAAGAAGGTGGGGTCACCTGGTTTCAGAAGTTAAATTAGCGAGAAAATGGTCACCAGTTTGGCTACTTCCGTAGCTTACGAGTCCTTGAAACCTGCAAAATTACATTTTTTGTATCTTTAATCAACGTTTTACTTAAAATCAACACTTAAAGTGTTTTTAGACGGACGTAAAAAAGTGTTGTGCCAAAAAGAAAATCGGAAAAAAAAAATCACCTAATAGCAGGAAAAAAGCAAATTTTTTTTATTTCCTTATTTTGACGAGCGCCTGATTTCACCACGATGCCTCACATTTATGGCGGAGTCTGTCTATACGGAAATTTGCGGGACTACCCTTTTCTTCTTCTCAAATTAGCTATGCTTTGAGTTCAGAAAGATTGCTCAAAGAGTGAACAAAAACATCAGAACTTCTATTTTCTTTCTCTTCACCCGTTTCCCGATTAACCATGTTCCGTTTAGGCGGACTCCACTAAGCATATATACACATGAGGGGCCGAGATGCAAAATCTGCTACATCCATTCTAGCACTTTTGAAAAAAATTAGCTTTTTTTAATGCTGCTATACACACGAACATGCGTATAAAGAAGATTTTTTGGTGGCTTTTATGAAGTATGTTTTGGGTATTGGGCGAAAACGCTTTGTGCATCTGATAGCCTGGAACAATGTACGTCTAGAAGCAAAAAATCTTGATTTTTTCCAAAACGTCACTTAGCGGGTTTTGCATCTCACCCCCTCACATTAAGACTTCAGATGGAAAGAACAAACAGAATCATATCATGATTCATATCTCACCCTCTCACATTAAGACTACAGATGGAAAGAACAACAGAATCATATCATGATTTTAAAAATTTGTTTGAGTCATGTCACTGCAAAGTTATCAGTGTATCAGCGTTACCTAGTTTAACATGGTCGCGTTTAAGCACAAAGGGGCTATCCTGAAAAAAGCTGTTTTGAGAAAATCGAAGATAAAGTTTTTTTCCCCTTGTTCAGTTTCTGTAAAAGACAAGGAGAGTTTTCTCTTTAACCGAACAAATAAACACATCAATGAAACCAAATGTCTCTTATAGGCAGGGAAATGCCCACTTTTGGTGTAGGTCAAGATTTCTGGCCTGGAAACCTCTGAAATCTGGGTTAGGCCGCTTGTCCTTAAAAGCCACCATATATATGTGCACAAATATAAAAGTTGAAACACTATCAGATAATTTTTTTAACCATGTATTGGTCTTTGCCTTTTTTCAAAAGGACAAGTTCTTTCCAATCATTAAAAACAAACTCACACTAACGGCTTAAAACCTCCAACAAGATGTAATAATAACGGAAATACAAACAGGACAGCCTGGCGGGGGTCTAAAGTAAGCGCCAAACAAACTTAACACTACGACTAATAAGCACATTACTTCCAACATCATCATCGCCACCAAAAATAATCATCATCATGACCACCATCACACTTACCGTCATCGTCACCATCATCATCGTCATCAACAACATCGTCACAGACTTAACAATTCCCCTTTCTTTTGTTTCATTTTTCAAGAAAACAACAATTTGCACAAGGTCAGTACATTACATTCTTATGTAACCAACAAAGATGGGCACCAAAATCAGGACACAGGACAACAAAAAAAAGTCATAAAAACGTAACATAATCCTTTAGAGAGGAAACCCTGTGTTCAATAATGTATAACTGATATGGAATGGAGTACAAAATAATACAAACTGAAAGCATTTTGAACAATGATCATTATTATATAACAGTTGTTGCATGCAAATAGCACTTCTTGTTCCAACAATGCACGCCACTTGATAGAAAAGTGCATTGCCCGGTAAGAATTCATTGTGGTGTGTACGAAAGCCAAGGATACTTTCATGCCCTCCACTTTCTCTCTTAACTTTTCTCAACATTTATAAAACTCACACTACAACAATATCAACATAACTTCACAAAGGCAAAATTACATACCCTGTGTTTAGAGAACATATGCGAGGCATCGTGGTGAAATCAGGCCCTCGTCAAAATAATGAAATGGCGGAAGAAAAAGTCATTTTTTCATCAGTTCGGCAATTTTTATCGAAATTTTGTTTTTTGGCTAAACATCTTTTATGTTCCTAATATGAAAACATACTTCCATGTGAATTTTACTGAGAAACCTTGTTTAAGGGCCCAAGGTATGTAACTTTCAATCAGTTTTCAAGGACTCTTAAGCTATTGAAGTCACCAAACTTTGGTGGCCATTTTCTCGCTAATTTTACTTCTGAAACCAGGCAACCCCACCTTCTTCAATAGCAGCAAATATCTTGACTTATATTGAAGATAAATGGATATTCTTTTCATCGAAAGCAAGGCAAATGAACAAGCTTTAAGAGAATACCAATAATTCCACATGCCCAAAAATTGACGAGCACCTGATTCCACCGCGTCATGACACGTAATACGTAACACATGTTCAAGGCATGGGCAAAGACCCACAGGCTAAACATAGCCTTGGAGCCATTTCAGTCTGGCCTGCCAGTTGACTCCGTAATTAACACATGAGGATAACTATAGAACGACAGATGTATGCCGTTGGCTGATATTTATAATAACAGCTATTTTGCTTGACGTCATTGAGGGATTCCCACTTTGTTGTCGTTCACGGTGGCAACACGACGGCAAAGCACTATTGCAGTATTTTTAAAGCCTGTAACTTACAGTGGTGTGGTGGCGGAGTGGTTAGTGCGCTTGTCTCCAAAGCAGAAAGTCCAAGTTCGAGCCTCGGTTCGGCCACAAATTTTTTTTTTGGCTTAATGACGTCAAACAAGATAGCTGTTACTATAAATATTGGCCAATGGCGTACATCTGTCGATCTTAAGTAATTCGCATGTGTAATCAACAATGAAAGTGGTCCGCGGTGAGTAAACAATAGATCAAAATAAAACTGTCTGTCTTGAAAATTACAATAAGTAATTTCCTGTCAAACTGGAAGCAATAGATCCAATAATAATTTATCTTTTGAAATATCCTTGCATCAAAAGCTATGGTGTGACTTTTGACCCCACCTTTGAGAACTTGGGCATTTCAACCAATTTCACCCACTTTTTCTCCTTCTTTGGCCCAGGAGATATTCAGAATCACTTAATCCATCCAACAGGGATGCCACTCAACTTTTTAAAAAATAGCTGAAAATCCACGCGCCACGGTCTCGTTAACATATGAGTTTTCTCGACTTGCTGAGATTAGCGCAAATCTTCCGGGGTTTTTTCTCCCTGTTATTTGAACTTTTGCGAAGTCTTTGTTTTTCCGTTATCTGAACATTTGGCGCAAGTTGTTGTGTGTGTGTGTGTGTGTGTTGTTTTTTTAATTCCCAACTATAGAATCTATCTCGATCTCAATAAACAGAAATAGCGGGTCAGAATCAAAATACCGGAAATACCGGTAAAAAGCGGAAAAGGGTCATCCCTGATCTAATGACTTGGTATACCTGACATAGACATAACACTTTTGTCAATTTAATTTTTAAAATCATTTTTCACAGCAGAATGTGTACTTAACGAGTGGTATGAACACCAAGCACTCAGGCTATAAAGGAAGAGGAAGGCCACGCAAAAGGTGGATCGAGGGTGTCAAGGAAACCCTAAGAAAACATAACATCACAACTGAAAGAGCTGCGGAGCTGGCCTACCATAGAAAACTGCATCTCCCCTCGACGCTTAACGGCAACAGAGGATAAAAAAGTAAAGTATGAACTGAGGTGTGGTATGAACAAAAGAATTTCTGTACCTTTCTGTTTTAGTTTTAGTAAGAGTTTTACTGCATTTTGCAACACAATAAGGTCATATAAATGCCGAAGATTAGAGGTGTTACAAGCGAGTAGCCATCACAAAAAAGAAGGAGGGGAGATAAAGACGATAGATGTTTGATAGGAAAGAAGGAGTAAAACCACACTAGAGCACCCGCCAACCACCCACGAAAGAATTTCTGTATCTTTCTGTTCTTGCTGTTTTAAAATTACATAAGCTGTCTTGTAGACAATACTGGGGTATAGTTAGTTTGCACAGTCACATCACAACCGCCAAAGTGACACAGCTGGCAGCGCACTCACAAGTGTATATTGTCACATCATGACTGTTTGTTTTAGAAGAGTTTTTTAAAGAGTTTTACGGCACTTAAAGCACAATAAGGTTATATTATAAGTGCCGAAGATTAGGTGTTACAAGAAAGTAACAAACAAAAAAAAAGAAGGAAGGGAGATAGAGATTATAGATTTTTTTAAAGGAAAGAAGAAGCAAACCATACCAGAGCACCTGCCAACCACCCATAGTAGAGGTTTTACTGTGTTTGCAACTGCATATGGTCATATGAGAGCAAAGGGGAGGATGTCAGCAAAGAAGTCCATACAGGGAATCAGGCTTACTCTGCTCATCTCTCTAGCTTCAACAGCACAGTCTGCTTCGACTATATAAAGGCACTCCGAACATTGCGCGTCACAAGAGTGTGACAAACACACAAAAGAAGTAGAGGACAAAATGACGATAGTAAGGATTAAGAAAGAAAGAGCAGCAGTTCCTTGTTGCAGTTCGGGCACAGTTATGAGTATGACATTGATGAATCAGCCCATTATACAATTGTACTGTGCACAAGAACATGGCTAACGCTCCCCGATGGCTAAAGACATTTCAGTCAGTAGCACTGCCCCGGGGAGGGGGGGGGGGAATCATTACTGGCAGGATGACGGCATTTGCAGCACTTTAATTGTAAAGGTAAAAACAGAGGAACAATGAAGTGTGTGAGATTCTCCGTACAAGACAAACCTGCTTTACAAAAATGAAAAGTAAGAAAACTACAACACTTTGGTCACATAAATTTGTATAAAATGCCACCACAGTATAAGAAAGGAATTACTCGAAAACAAGATATGAGGGGAACAAAAGGGTTAACTAAAGGCGAACAGAAAACTCTGTTGACCAATAACATCAAGACTGGCCTAATTAGGATGAGAGATTGCACGCCGGCAGCTAGTAACAGTTAAGAGTCAGGGTCAGTTTGTATTTTGTCCTAAGATTTTTACGGCACTTGCAACATAATAAGGTCATATAAGTGCCGAAGATTAGAGGTGTTACAAGAGAGTAACAAACATAGAAAAGAAGGAGGAGAGATAAGGACGATAGATGTTTGATAGGAAAGAAGGAGCAAACCACACCAGAGCACCCAGCAACCACACATCAAAAGGGTTAAGGGTGAACAGTAAACATTGTAGACCAATAACATCAAGACTGGCCTAAATGTGATGAGAGATTGCACGACGGCAGTGGTCAGAATCAGTCACAGGGCAAGGCATCACAAGTTGACGTCGCTGTATCTGATGTTACGACGGCAGTTAGCAACAGTAAGAGTCCGGCTCAGACACGGAGCAGTAACATGCATCACAAGCTGACGTCGCTGTTACTGATGTTCATGGGGCTCTCTCCAATGCCTCAAGGTCGGCCTGGCACCCACCCACCACCTATATAGGGTCCGTCACAGAGCAGCACATCACAAGTTGACGTCGCTGTAGCTGATGTTCATGGGGCTCTCTCCAACGCCTCAAGGTCGGCCTGGCACCCGCCCACTACCTACATAGGGTCCGTCACAGAGCAGCACATCACAAGTTGACGTCGCTGTAGCTGATGTTCATGGGGCTCTGCAGCTGCAGCTCTCTCTCCAGCGCCTCAAGGTCGGCCTGGCTCAGGCTGCTGCTCACGTCCAGCCAGTCGGCCAGCAGAGACGAGGACAGAGGACTCTGCTCCACGCGCACGCTGAGGGGAGGTACAACAAGACACTTTTGTTCAGTTTGAAGTTTTAGTAAGACCTCTACAGCATTATAAACACACCAGGTCATATCACAACCTCAGTGCTTTCTTGCTGTATTTCCATATCTTTTTTTTTGCTTAAGAAGAAGTCACATTTTCACTGTTAAAAAAAAAATAGAGATACGACAAGAAAGCACTGAGGTTGCGATATATAAATGAGTCTAAATTTTTTTAATTTTTAAAGACACATTTAATGACATTATTTTTATGTCAGTAGATTCATGTTCAGTACAATGTTATGTAAATGACTATGTATCCATTTATATATTTGCGAATTGCATTGTGTATATTATTCTATTATATACGTGTATGTGCTCATTTCGTAATGATGTGTAAGCGTACACGTGTGATAAGCAAGTAGATGTGTGTGTTTGTGTGTGTGTGTGTGTGTGTGTGTGTGTGTATGTGTGAGTGTTTGGCGTGCATGTGCGTGTAATGTGTGCGCGAGTGTGCGTGTGTGTGTGTGTGTGTGTGTGTGTGTGTGTGTGTGTGTATGAGTGTATATGTGTGCATGTGTATGTCGCATGCATGAATATTGTTCGCACATGCATTTATGTAAAGCACCAAGAGCTGTGTTTTACATGGGAGTCGGTGCTATAGAAATGATCTTCATTATTATTATTATTATTAAATAACAAAAATTGGAGGTGCAACTAGAGAGAGACAAAAAAAAAGAAGGAAGAGAGATAAGGATGAGACATGTTGAGGGGAAAGATGGATAAAACCACACCAGAGCATCCGACAAACATCAACCGGCAAGACACTAAGCATATTAACAGGAGGAAGAAATGAGACATCGGGCTATTTCTGAAAAATTTGTATAAGTAAAAAGAAAATGCACATGGATACAATATCAGTTATTCAGTGCATGGAAAGTCTAAAACAAACAACAGACAGACAGAGAGAAAATGGGGACCTGCCCTCCAACTACCTCATGTCTTTAGTTATAGTTTTAGTAAAATTTTTAACGGTATTTGTAATATAATAAGGTCATATAATTGCTGAAGATTAAAGGTGTTACAAGAGAGTAACATACACGAAAAAGAAAGAGGGGAGATAAGGATGACAGATGTTTAATAGAAATAGAAAAGAAGGAGGAAACCACGTCAGAGCACCCGCCAACCACACAAACCAAACACCTTTGGAAGAGGAACACCAAAAAGTGGTGCCCACGTCCCTCGTGACTCATTGGAGCAGAGGAAGATAGGACTAACGTTAACATAAAACTTAAACGCAATCCCTCATCATCACTCATCACCACTATTAATTCTATAATCATCACCGCTCTCAGATCAATGACTTACATCTATAATCCTGGAATCTCTATCCGCTATTACAGTTAATTGATATACTAAGTATGCATGTAATACACTATTGGACACAATCATAGGCACTTTTTTCTACTAATCAGATGGCGTCAATCTCATATAAATGGGCAAGGGAAAAAAAAAAAAGAAGAAAAAAAAGAGGAACAGCGCGAAGAACGGAAGAAGCATCGTATTGTACCAGGCGTTATTGTCTTGTGCATCCGTCAGCATAGTCTCGAGATCCATCCCGACTCCGTAGCCTGCGCCGGTGCCTTTAGGGGTCAAGGCCAGCGTGGGCGGGAAGACGTCCACCACCTGCGACTTGGAAAACTGTTTGCTGAGCAAAGCGATCAGGTCGGCCGGGGAGTCTGCCGTCCGTCCCGGTTTGTTGCAGTTCACCGTCAGGCCACGACTCACGTTCGACGGACCTAGTGGAGGAAGTAAATTGACACACAACTTAGTTTTTTAGTTTTAGTAAGTGTTTTACGGCACTTGCAACACAATAAGGTCATATGAGTGCCGAAGATTAGATGTATTACAAGAGAGTAACAATAACAAAAAAGAAGGAGGGGAGATAAAGTCGATAGATGTTTGATAGTAAAGCAGAAGCAAACCACACCAGAGCACCCGCCAACTTAGTTTAGTTTAATTGTTTCAGTAGAGGTTTTATGGCGCTCGCAACTGCATAAGGTCATATGAGCGCCAAAGGGTGGGTGTCAACAGAGAAGTCCTTACAGGGAATCAGATTTACTCTGCTCAGCTCTCTAGCTTCAACAACTCAAAGTCTGCTTCGACTATCAAGGCATCCCGGAAATAGCAGGTCACAAGAGTGTGAGAAACATACAAAAGAAGTAGAGGAAAAAATGACGATAGTAAGGATGGGGAAAGAAAAAGCAGCAGTTCCCTGTTGCAGTTCAGGCACAGGTATGAGCATGACAATTATGAATGAGCCCATTTACAATTCTACTGTGCATAAGAACTCAAAATGTTAATATCTCCCCTTTGGGAACGGCCTAAAGACACTCCAGTCAGTAGCACCGCCCCGAGGGGTACAACTTAGTTTAGTCAAAGATTCTGTATAATGAGATAGTTCACTCCTCTCTTTGAACCAATTGAAAAAGTGTCCTCTCAATCTGGCGGCGCCCTCTTCAAAAAAGCGCCTGCTTTGCGAACAGAGTTACCTACTACTTGTGTGGAAAAAAAATCAAAGTGAAACTAACAAGTTTTTGTATAAATTATAATTAAAATCTCGGAATAACGCCTTTTTAAATGGTTACACTGATAAAAATCTTCTTCAGGTGGAAGGGGCAACTGTTTTCTCCGTTTAATTTGGCTTTAGAACGAGAGGTCATTAAAATAAACTAAACTCATAACTCCGTACTGAGTGAACCAGAACAGCTGACGCACAAGGGGGTGCTATTCCTATTCTTCTCCTGGAGAAACGAAAGAGAGCTTCATTTTCATACAGAGGACGTGAGTTCGATTCTCGTATGGTGGGGATTTTAAAAATTAAATTGAATGTCTCAGTTAATTAGAATCCCATTCAATCCGCGTTGGCTCCGACAACAGAGCAGGGGGAAAGCAACCCATCTCCAAACTAATGAGAAAACTGCATTAACTCTTTATCTCCGGCAAGCCACTCCGAGCGGCTCACGGTCAGAACCATTGGGCACATTCCTTTACGACGACTTCAACATCAAATTACTTTTCGGCAATTGCCAAAAACAGGTTTCTTTTACCTGAAGTTCATTCTTTGGAAGAAGAACTATCAAAACAGGTTTGCTAGTTTCAATTAAATGACCCATTTAATGACGTTTTTGTCATTTTTAGATTTAACACCAAAAAAGGGCCCCGGCGTAGTGGGTTTACCCCCCCTCAGAGATAGAGAGTCAATAGTGCTGTAAAACATCTACAACCTAAGGCGCTATTACCTGGCAGAGGCTGGTGTTGGTTCCCGTACGAGGCGGACGGCCCCACCATATGCCCGTGTGGCTGGTGGTGGAACAGCTGGGCTTGTTGACCCCCAGAGTTGCCCAGACTGGACGACACGGGGTTCCCCGCTGACATGGGAATGTTGTGCTGGTGGGTCTGTCTCTGCTGGTGATAACTGTTATTGTTATTAAAGTTGGAAGCACACGGCCCCAAGGCCACGGAGGATGAAGAGGGGATCTGGAAAGACGGACCTGAGCCGCCAAAATTCTGCGGAGTCTGGAAACTGGAAGAAGTGGAGGGGAACATTTGCTGGTGGTGCTGGTGTCGCTGCTGTTGTATCTGACTAGCCTGAGGGCTGAACTCCGAGGTGCTCGGGAACAACATGTTGGACTGAGGGTGGGGGTCGGACCCAGCAAAGTTCAAATCCGCACCGCGAGATGGATATTCAGAAAAGTTCTCGCCTGTTAAGAAATTCGGCGGATGGTTGTTGAAGGTGTTGTTAGTGCTGTTATTTGCTTGATGGAAATTGCCCCCATAACTGCCGTGGGTAGGGAACGAGTTGGAGAGAAGTTGATCCCCGTAAACCGAGAAGGGCAGAGCGTCTGTGTTATGAGAAGCGTCGCCGCTGTGATTTGGACGACCGTGTGACTCGCCGGTACCTTGAGGCAAATGAGCACCTGTTCCGTGCTGCTGGGGGGGTTGCAGAACCTGGGGGAAACTTGAGTAGGATGGCGGCGGGTGAGGGGGTGACAGGTTGATCTGTAGGTTTTCAGAAGACGGACTCTCATTTTCTGACTTGAAAATGTTCGTTTGCCCATCTCCAGACATATGATGAGAGTACGGGTCAAAAGAGGAAGCTCCGAAACTCTTTCCACCCAGTTTTTCCATGTTTTCAGCTTCTTCCTTGATGTGTCTATCCAGAAAGTCGCTGAGGTCATTGCCCTGACCATTAGGCGTAAATTTTTCCTCACTAGAAACATCCTGCTGCGGTTCGCTGTGCAGATGACTGGAGGACCCAGCCCCAGTAGAGGAGGCAGGCAGCATGTGGGAGGGAATGGCACTTAACTGAGAGACTTCCGGAAGACCTTTGGAGGTGGCCTGAGAGGGGAATGAAGGCGCTCCTGAAGAATTTACCGACGACACTTCCTCCTTTGTATCAATCTGATGGAGGAAAGGGAATGACGGCGCTCCTGAAGAATTTACCGACGATACTTTCTCCTTTGTATCAATCTGATGAAGGAAACTACCCAGAGGTTTCACGGGGTCTGACCTCTGATTAGAGTTACCCGCCCCTGCTTCAGCCTGACTCCGCAAGAGAATGGCATTCTGTAACATAGCCTTTGTGCTGTCGGAGGCCTGGGACGAGGAGAAAGAAGAGGTGTTACCGCCGGACATACCCGCCTGAGGGGTCACCTCTTCTGAGCGGTAAATTCGTTTAATCTCCAGCTTGCCTGGATTGACAGCTGAAGGGATTGCAATGACAGGGATAAAGTTACTCTGCGAGAGGCCAATCTGAGAGGAGGATATGATTACCGTGCCACCAGAATTCATCTGATTAGAGGAGAGAGTCACTGATGAGGCCATGGTTAAAGTAGAGGAGCTGGTTTTGGCCAGGATCTGTCGAGGCTTGACGGAAGAAGTCCCTGACGACTGTTTTGAGCCTTGAAGGGCTCCGCTTCCTGTACTAGCGCCTCCTGGCGCGTTGTTCGTCCCGCTATGGTTGGCCGGCGACGACGAGGGCTCGGGATGAGGAGGACTGTTGCTGTTAGAGTGCTGTCCCCTCTGAGCAGGATTCTGCATGACAGTCCAGCGACGGAGCAGTTCCACGTCTTGGTTTGATAGAGAGATGCTCTGTTCTTGCACACCTACGAGGAAGACAGATGCGTTAACAAAAAAACAACAACGATAAAACGTTTTTATCATTGACTTCGATAAACACTTTGCCATCACAAGGCCCATATAGTAAAAACCCTTGCAATCAAAGGCAAAGGCATTTTGGGGAAAATAAAAAGAAACTGGGAGGTAAACATTGCCGCTCAATGAGGTGTGATAGCAAAGTGTTCAAGAGAAGCACACGGATGCAATGACCGTCATTTAGCAGTAGAAAAAAGAGATGTGATAGCAAAGTGTTCAAGAGAAGCACACGGATGCAATGACCGTCATTTAGCAGTAGAAAAAAGGTCAGATAAAAAGACAGAAAGAACGGAGGGAGAGGACCTACCGCTGGCAACCTCCACCAAACCCCTTTTCTTCACCCTTCTCCCTCCCAGACCTAACATTGACGACACACTCTATGGAACATTACAGCAACTGCAGCAAACCTGCACTTATCACTACAAGGCATTGGACAGAAGGGCGAGAGTCCAGCTGTTGCTGGACCGATAACAACAACAACAACATCCCCTTTTCTTAAACCTCAAAGCAAACTTATCTATACTAAAAGGTTGGGCACTCTGTTAGCTCAGTTGAAATCCAAGGCTGCGTACTTGAAAATTCATTATATCATGGCAATGGAAAGTCTCTTTTCCTCTGGGGTGCTGGGGTGTCAAGGACAGTGGTTGTGCGTTGAAAGATGAAGGTAACATGAACAAAATCGTGATGACATGAAGGAGGTCTCGGCAAGCTATCACCAAGGAAGGAAAAGCAAGAAGATTGGTTCGGGTAGCTGAACAGAAAATACATTTAAAAAAATTTGAAATCAGGAGTATTATAATCGCATTTTCATAAAATTGATAAAAAATCAACAGTACCTGAATTCAATTTTTAGAAATATTTTTCAAAAGTCTCTCAAATGTTGCACACAACACACAATAAACTACACCTACAAACAGCACCTTTCTTATCTTTCGACTTTTTGACCTTTTCCAATGCTCTCTCTTTTTTCTTCCTCCGCTTCTCCTCTCGTTCCTTCTGCCTCTGTTGAGCTGTTATCGGCTTCGATCTGTCCACATCATCACTTTGAGATTCTGAAATTTTTTTAAAAAAGGGCATTTTAAAAATAGTGGAGAAAGTTTAATCAGAAAAACTGTCTGAGGGACTTACATTGAGTGTGGCTCCTTTCAAATTACTGAAACATTCGTTCTCTCTTTCATTTCTACGGTTTGACACGCTTGTTTGAGTACTCTGCCCGTTTGCCTATTCTTATTGTTTTTTGTTTTATTGCCTCAGCAAATTTTAGGTCCATTTAAAAACACATTTGTGTATGGATTTTACTGAAAAACGTTGATTTAAGGTACAAAATAGGTAAATTTGCAGATCCCAAGTACTCTCAAGCTTTGGAAGTCATCAAACTATGGCAGCTATTTTCTCGCTAATTTTGTTGTTGAAAACAGGTGACCCCCACCTCCTTCAATCTAAACTATCTGACTTCTGTTCAAAATAGATGAGTATTTTTTCCCTGCAAAAGCAAAACAACTGAGCAAGCTTTCAGGTGATACCAGCAACTCCACATGCCCAACAATTCTACGCACAATGATAAAATATACCTGCTCTTTGCCTTCTCTGGGTGGCATTTAGAAGAGCTTGTTTGACCAAAGCTTTCGTGTCTTCTGAAATTGTATTGCTAGGCTTCTCCGGCGTCACCGACTTCCCAGTGCTCTCTTTCTCCCCAGGGGCTGCTTTCTGCCCCTCGGAGACCTTTCCATCTGGTCCAACGTCTTTCTTCTTCACAGGAGGCAGCTCTGGTGGACCTTGAGTCTCCATTGCTCGGCCATCGTTTGACTGTGCGCTCAGCATTTCAATGTCTGCAGAAGGCGCCACGACCTGCAGTCGACCGACATCGAGAGACACTGGGGACACTTTGGAGCCAGTCTTGTGGGTGTCCGCATTTGGCGTCTTCTGAGTCTGGTAGCTCCCGCTGGCCCTGGTCTCCGTGACAGAATCTGGGAACGGTCATAGCAGAACAATATACAAGCAAAGTCTTAACCCCTCCAGCTCTATGGTAAGTTCTTAAAAAAGTTTTAGTAGGTGTTTTACGGCACTTGCAACACAATAAAGTAATATATAAGAGCTGAAGATTAGAGGTGTTACAAGAGATTAACAAACACAGAAAAGAAGGAGGGGAGATAAGGACAATAGATGTTCGATAGGAAAGAAGAAGCAAACCACATCAGGGCATCCGCCAACCACCCACCTGGTAAGATTACAAAGCTACCCTGGTAGTGAGAATGCTACAAGCTTATACTGAGTGCACACTGCCAATCAAATTCATTTGATTCAGTCAGACCTAACCAGATTTTCCTTCATGGTCGGACGGGGCAAGAGCTACCATTTTGGCATATTCCAACTGAATTCAACAAAATTCGAGAGTGACTTTCAAAATCATAAGAGTTTGTTTTTCAAGGCTGCCAGTTGAGTCTGTCGTATAGCACCGAAACTGCAGCTCTTGCCCCTCCATAAAGGAAAATCTTAGACAGTTGTACGTCACATGGTTAGCAGACATAGACTTTTTGATAGTTTAGTTTTAGTAAGAGTTTTACGGCAGTTGCAACACACTAAGGTCATATGAGTGCTGAAAATTAGATGTAGTTGTAGTTTTAGTAGAAGTTTTACGGCGCTCGCAACTGCATAAGGTCATATGAGCGCCAAAAGATTAGAGGTGTTACAAGAGAGTAACACACATAAAAAAGAAGAAGGGGAGATAAGGACGATAGATGTTTGATAGGAAAGAAGAAGCAAACCACACCAGAGCACCCGCCAACCACCCACAAAATTAGATGTGTTACAAAGGAGTAACAAATAGAAAAAAGAAGGAAGAGAGATAAGGTGGATAGATATTTGATAGGAAAGAAGGAGCAAACCACACCAGAACACCTGCCAACCATCCACAAGGAAAATCTAGCTAGCCCAGACTGAATCAAATGAATGCCATTGGCAATGTGCACAAGGTTTAAGAGGAAGAACTGGACAGACATGGGATGAGCTGGAGAAGAAATTCTTGGACAAAGGCCTTGGAGATAAATTGTTTGTAGCTTAACACTATGCCCCAATTGGCGACGGTGAGAAGCCGTCCCTTTTCCCCACAGGACGCCGATCTGCGACGGTGTGATATATAGTGGTGGGCAAAATCCGGATAACCGGATTCTTCTCAGTGAAACATTATCCGAATTCAGACTCACAAACTCTCTTTCCTGACCCATTTGCCGAAGTGGGTGCACCCATAGTTTGAAGTGGTTCTTCTAACCCATTTGCTGAAGTGGTTCATGACACATTTAATCACTGAAGAGGTGCACTAACATTATCCAGATTTTGCTAAAGCGACTCATTGCCCAGTCCTAGTGATATAGCGTGTACCGCTCCAGTATCCTGGTCCGTGGGGATAAGAGTTGCGTGGGTGAAAACTGTTAAGCTCCTTGATCTGTTTGATTGAGAGAAGAGAAGCACATCCCCAACATAAAGGTCTTCTATGTCGGTGGCCTAGTGGTTAGGCTACCAGACTTGTAATCGTGAGGTTGCGGGTTCGGAGGTTCGAGCCGTGGGCCCGACGATGTGTCCTTGAGAAAGGCACTTTACACAAATTTTCCTCACTTCACCCAGGTGGGAATGGGTACCCAGCCATCGACAGCGAAAGATCTTGTCAGAATGTTAGTGTTTTAGCGCCTATAAAATGGCTGCTTGCATTGTATGCTTCCCAGGAAGTTGAGTTTGTTTCAGAATGCTCTCAGGTCTGCTGGGGTAATAGTATAGATTGTGAAGCGCATAGAGCTTGCTGTTGAGTGGGGATTTGCGCTATACTAAAGCTATCTATTATTATTCTATGTGTACCGGGTAATGGAAAAGCACCTGACTGCTCCACCACAGACATTGGTTCTACTTTTTTCATGTTCCTTAACACTTCATCGTGTTCATCATCAAGATTTTTCCCCTCCGCCATAAGGGCTATAAAGAGGATCCAGGTTTTCTTGAACAAGTGTCTAAGGAAGTTACTGAAGATCAGATGGAAAGGCAGGGTAACCAACGAGGAAGTGTGTTAAGGAAAACAAGACAGATCCCAGTCAGAGATGAGATAGGAAGAAGGCTGGCGATAGATTGGACACACTCTCAGGAAGTCAGGCAGCTGCATATCAAAAAGAGTGTTGGATTGGAACCCACAGGGTGAAAGATCAAGGGGAAGACTGCATGGAGCCTGGAGAAGAATCACAGAAATTGATGTACAGAACAGTGGGAAGACATGGAATAACATCAAGAGGCTCACCCAGGATAGAGAAAGGTGGAAAGTGTTTGTCCTGGGTACAGGGTGAGAAAGGCAATGATGATGATGAAGACCATAGGGGCTATCATCCAATCAAAGTATTTTTTTTCAATCTAAACTCACAAACAGAACATTTCTAACGACCACACACCATGGACAAAAAAACTGTCAGCATAAACCTTGACAAAAAAGATTCAAGTTAATTTACTTACCGGCCTTGCTTGCTCCTTTGGGCTGAGAAGTGGGGCTGTCGGAAGAGACAATCACATCCTCGTGTTTATCTTCCGACTTTTCCAGCTTTGGGGCTGGTCGTAAAAATGCACTGAAGCTGAGAGAAGGCTGCCGCGGCTGGTGGAAGTCCGTTATCTCGTGCATGATTGCCTCGCGCAGTGAGGGTTTGTCCATCTCCTGGATATGGTGGAAATGAAAAAAACGTCAGAAACTAGTTTTAGCCAGTGTTTTATGGCACTTGCAACACACAATAAGTTCATATAAGTGCCGAATACTAGAGGTGTTACAAGAGGGTAATAAATACGAAAAAGGAGGAGAGATCAGGACGAAAGATGTTTGATAGGAAAAAAGGAGCAGAGCACCCGTCAACCACCAACAAATGTCAGGATTTAACAATCACAAGTGTATTCCAGTATTTAAAAAAAGAAGCATATTTAAAAAAAATAAAAAATGTAGATACTTTACCCCCTCATACACATCACACAATTGAAACCATTTTCAGGGGGCTCTCGTGGCCTAGAGGTCATGGTGTTGGCCTCTCATTCAAAGGTCTTGGGTTCAAATCCGAGTAGCGACCGAAAAATTTCTTTCTCTAAAATTGTCTACTTTCATCTCCTTCCCTGCTCTCTAGCAATGTTCTGTCATTTGCTTTCGTCTCCTCTTTCTGCCCCCACCCCCTCGCCTCCTTTGCCCCCTCCTCTGGGCTCCTGTCTCTTTCTGCAGCTTTCTTCTGCTACTCCTTGGCTCCTTCTTACTGCTGTCTTTCAGCAACACCCCTGATCTTCTGGTAGGAAAGATCTACACTTAGCCTTCTCAGACTAGGGTGAAAAATCTCGGAGATCCCATGTGTACGTTGTGCACGTTAAAGATCCCTTGGTGGTTTAAAATCGATAAGAGTAGGCTTCGGCCAACCCCCTGGCAAAATTCAAAATTTCCTACCAACTTAAAATGTTTAATGCGTCCCGCATGCCCATATGCCCTTATGCAGTTGCGAGCGCCGTAAAACATTTACCCAAAAAAAAAAAAAAATTTCATTCTCACACTAACACACGTACCTCCTTCTCAAAATCAAAGTTGAAAGTTGGCACACATATGGGCTCATCATCCGGATCGTGGTAATTATTGAGCAGACGGTGCGACAAAGCTTTCTCCACTGGGATGCGGACTTCTGGGTTCAAAACCAGCATCTTGCTCAGAAGATCGATGGACTTTTTGCTGGCTTTTGGAAACAATTTATCCCAGGCCATTGGTTCTTTCTTCCCAAAACCTGCGTGGAGAAACATGAGGACCAAAAAGTATCATAATTTGTCAGCAAGCTGTTCAACTTTTCTAAACCAAAAGTCAAAAGTTGTTAGCAGAGAGAAAAAAAACCCAACTGTTTCATTCTTCAAAAAATTGTACCTGCATAATACATCTTTTCTTTTTTTTTTTTTTCTCCCAATGTTTAAAATTTAAATTTCAGCAAAATGTTTCTTAAGCACATGCCATTGATACCAGGAGAAGGCTTTCGACAGAGTAAATCATGCCAAACTATGGAAGACGCAAATTGAAAAATATTCCGTCAGAAGACACCAGCCAGACAAAGTCAGAGCTCTATATTCCAAAGACCTATCTAACCCTTTTTTTTTTCAAGACGACATTGTGCTATGGACAATACTGGAATACTAACAGAATACTATTAGAACAGGGATTATGTATCAAACTTATACCCAGAGCATACTGCCAATCTGATTCATTTCATTCAAAAAGGGCTGGCAAGATTTTATTTCACGGAGGGGCAAAAACTAGTATTTGGGCACAAAACGACCGATTCGAGTCCAACTTTGAAAAACAAACGTGTTTAGTTTAGAAGCTCACATTCAAATTCAGCTGAATTCGTCCACCAGCTGTGCTCTCATTAGGACCATGGGACGAGAACATTCCATTTGTACAAAGCTTTTAAACAACGAAATTTCTGTGTCAAATCCAGTCTTCAAACATTTGCTGTGGGTGGTTGGCGGGTGCTCTGGTGAGGTTTGCTCCTTCTTTCCTATCTAACATCCATCGTCCTTTTCTCCCCTTCTTCTTTTTTATGTTTGTTACTCTCTTGTAACACCTCTAATCTGCAGGCGCTCATATGACCTTATGCAGTTGCGAGCGCCGTAAAACCTCTACTAAAACTAAAAAGAAAACATTTGCTAAACAGAGGTAAACTTAGAAAAAGCAATTTTTTAAATGCAAAAGTTGTTAAGCCCCGCTCGAAACAATTTAGATCATTTAGGAGGTGGGCTTCCACGGCCAACCTGGGTTGAAAGGGATACAACATCACAGCAGAAAGACGGAGATTTTCAACAAAAATTTCTTCCCCACTTGAGACTCAAAGTCAGGTCTCCTGGATTCAACAGTGAGTGATCTGTGCTAGGTGCTTCATGGTCGAATGAGCCAGATCTGAAACAGACATCGGCAGTCATGATTCACCACTCACGTCTCTGCACCAATGATTTCGAAACATTTACGTATATTATCCTGGTATATTTCTGCCATCCATCAGTCGGCTTTCAACAAAAGAAAATATGTCTTTTTTAGTTTAGTTTTAGTAAGAGTTTTACGGTACTTGCGACACAATAAGGTCATATAAGTGCCGAAGATTAGAGGTGTTACAAGAGAATAACAAACACAAAAAAAAGAAGGAGGGGAGATAAAGATGATAGATGTTTGATAGGGAAAGAAAAAGCAAACCACACCAGAGCACCCGCCAACCACCTATGAAAATTTGTTTAAAAAAAAATCCTCACTCTTGATAATCCGCTTGAGAATGTCATTCTGACAGTTTTTCATCACGGCCTCTGAAGGGGTCCCTAACACACCAAGAATCAGCTTCACCTGGGACATGTAGTCTTTGCCTGAAAAGAAAAAGCAGAGAATTCAACAAAGGTAAACATAAGATAAGACAAGATCAGATAAGATAAAGATAAGATAAGATAAGATAAGATATAAGAGGCACTTCACACAAATTTTCCTCACTTCACCAATGTGGGAACGGGTACCCGGCCACAGACAGTGAAAGATCTTGTCAGTATGTTAGTGTTTTAGCGCCTATAAATGGCCGCTTGCACTGTATACTTCCCAGGAAGTTGAGATTGTATTTGAATACTCTCAGGTCTGCTGGGGTAATAGTATAGATTGTGAAGTGTAAAGAGTGGGGATTTGCGCGATATATAAATGTTATCTATCATTATTATTATTATTAAGTTCTCACCAGGAAAGAGATGTTTTCTGCCAATCATCTCAGCAAAGATACAGCCGACAGACCACATATCCACAGCTGTGCCGTACTCCAACATAGACAGAAGAATCTCCGGCGCTCGGTACCACCGGGTGGCCACGTACTGCGTCATGTAATAGCTGGGCTCGTCTGGGGTGTAGAAGATCCCTCTGGCCATTCCTGGATGGGAAAAAAGTTTGTTTTGTTTTCGTAAAGTGTGGGGAAAAAGTTTGTTTGTTTTTGTAAAGTGTGGGAAAAAAGTTGGTTTGTTTTTGTAAAGTGTGGGGAAAAAAGTTGGTTTGTTTTTGTAAAGTGTGGGGAAAAAAGTTTGTTTGTTTTTGTAAAGTGTGGGAAAAAAGTTTGATTTTGTAAAGTGTGGGAAAAAAGTTTGTTTGTTTTTTAAAAGTGTTTTACTGCGCTCGCAACTGCATAAGGTCAAATGAGCGCGCGGGACACACCTAATATTTTCAGTTGGTAGGAAATTTTGAATTTTGCCCGGGTGGCGGCCGAAGCCTACTCTTATCGATTTTAGACCACCAAGGGATCTTTAACGTGCGCAACTTGCACACGGGCCCTCCGAGATTTTTCGCCCTTGTCCGAAAAGGCTAGGTGTAGATCTTTCCTACCAGAAGATCACGGGTGTGGCTGAAAGACAGATGTAAGAAGAAGCGAAGGAGTAGCAGTAGAAAGGCTGCAGAAAGAATCAGGAGCCCAGAGGAAGGGGCAAAGGAGGTGAGGGGGTGGGGGCAGAAGGAGGGGACGAAAGCAGACGACAGAACATTGCTAGAGAGCAGGAAATGAGGTGAAAGGAGACAAATTTAGAGAAGAAAATTTTTGTTGCTACCCGGATTCGAACCCGGGACCTTTTGAATGAGAGGCCAACACCTTAACCTCTAGGCCACGAGAGCCCCCTAAGAAAAAAGTCAGGAAGAAGCAGTATATACGATGATCAGATGATGATGACGCTGCAACTATTCTTCATTTGAAACTTGTTGCGAGAAAGCAACTTTAGACTTTGGTAAAAAGAATACTTAAGGAAAAAAATATTTATGTGTGGGAATATGTCGTGTGCATGCATGCTGTCTCTGAAGACTGTAAATCTTAATATGTGGCAGTTCAAAATACTTTTCCCACTTCCAAAAAAAAATGCTACCAGAGGCAGAAAATGAAGAAACCTATTGTAAGTGCACAAGTTAGAAAACTTTTCTTTCCAAGTGGCTCAGCCAAAAACAAACGAAATTCTTCTAAGTACCGCTTTTTACTAATTTTCCTCTCACTTTGTTCAGAAGAAAAGTATTCAGGGTGACACTTTGTTTGATTTAACAAGAACGGAAGAAATTGATTAGAAAACGATTGTGAGGCAGCGTGGTGGAATCAAGCTCTCATCAATTTTTGGCCATGTAGAGTTATTGATATCATCTTAAAGCTTGTTCACTTGTCTTTATATTGATGAAAAAAATGTTAATTTGTCTTGAATACAAGTCGAGATATTTGCGAAAGAAGGAGGTGGGGGTCAACTGTTTTCAGAGGTAAAATAAGTGAGAAAAGATTAGTTATTTCCTTAGCTGAAGAGTCCACGGTAACTGAACATTTACATTTTTTGTGCCTTTAAACAAAGTTTTTCAGAAAAATCCACACAGAACCGAGTTCTTTAATGGGCATGAAAGGTGTTGAGCCAAAAAACAAAAATTTGATAAAAATTTACAAACCTGTGGAAAAATGGAAGTTTCTTTACTTTGATTATTTTGACGAGAGCCTGATTTCACCACGCTGCCCCACATTTTACAAAATGAGCCCGTGTTTGTTTTTTCTACACTACATGTGAGTTTCGGATCCTAGAATTGCTTTCGGTTGAAATGAGAAAGTTTTTTTCGTTCTCTTGTAAAATCTGCAAAATGTCACTTAGAATAATTTTCTGTTAGACCCGCAAAACTGTGTTGAATCAAACGACAAAAATTCGACAGAAAATTTTTTCAAATGGGCGGGAAAATACTGGTTTCTTCGATTTCATTATTTTGACAAGTGTCTGATTTCACCACAACACCTCACAAATGTAATTGATTTACTATATCATTTTTACAGTTAAATACTGAATCCATTAAACATTTTTTTTTATAGTAGAGGGTTTTACGGCGCTCGCAACTGCATACGGTCATTTGAGTGCCAAGGGGTGGGTGTCAACAGAGAAGTCTTTACAGGGAATCAGACTTAGGCTGCTCACCTCTCTAGCTACAACAGCACAAGGTCTGCTTCGACTATCAAGGCACCGCGGAAATAGCAGATCACAAGAGAGTGACAAACATACAAAAGAAGTAGAGGAACATGACAATAGTAAGGATGAGGAAAGAAAAAGCAGCAGTTCCCTGTTGTAGATCAGGCACAGTTATGAGTGTGACATGAGTCAGCCCATTTACAATTCTACTATGCTTGAACGAGAAATGTCCCCCCTTTGGGAATGGCCTAAAGACACTACAGTCAGTGGCACTGCCCGGGGGGTTAACTGAAACCAAAAGGAGTCCTTGTTCCAGAATACACAACTTTTTTCTTTTTTTTTAGTAGAGGTTTCACGCCGCTCGCAACTGCATAAGGTCATATGAACGCCAGAAGATTAGAGGTGTTACAAGAGAGTAACAAAGATAAAAAAGAAGAAGGGGAGAAAAGGACGATAGATGTTTGAAAGGAAAGAAGAAGCAAACCACATCAGAGCACCCGCCAACCGCCAACTTTTTTCTCCACTCACCAAAATCTCCAATTCTGAGATGACAATCTTCATTGACCAAGACATTACTCGGCTTCAGGTCGCGGTGAACAACGTTGGCAGAGTGGATATATTTCAGCCCGCGGAGGATCTGGTACAGGAAGTAGCGAATGTGCTCCTCACTCAGCTCTTGATCAGAGTAGATGATGCGGTGAAGGTCACTCTCCATTAAGTCGAACACAACGTAGATATCCTGAAAATACAAAACAGTTGAGCCCAGACCTAGAAGAAACTAATGAAAATTAACCCTTTTCCAAAATTTAACAAACATTGATAAGTAAAATAGCACTTTCAAACAAAGGCAAGCACAGAGCAGTCCAAAAAGCATTTAATTATTATAAAAACCTACTAAAAACCCATTCTGAGTAACAGTACGGATTAAACAACCTACTGTCCACTACCCCTGAAATGATGTAGCTCAACATTGTACAAAAAGAAGAAAAAAAAACGAAGGAAAAAACTTCTTCGAAATTTTTTGAGCTTTTATAATTTTGCAGAAACCAGATCTTGGCCTAAAATAATTTTTTATTGTACCACTGAATCAATATATTTACATACAAACTATTGAAAAATTTCGATTAAAGGCATCCAACAGTTTACTTTAAGCTTACCTGGTATGCTTTGACATTTTCTTTCGGCATGAGAATTTCTCGAATGCAGATAATATTGTCATGCTTGAAGTGCTTGAGAATCTTTATTTCCCTGTAGGTTCTTTTAGCAATGATGAGAGCATCAAAGACACTCGGGATCTTCTTAATTGCCACTCGATCTCCAGACTTTGTGTGAATAGCAGAACAGACAACTCCGTATGCACCAATGCCAATGTTTTCTATGGGTTTGTAGTCTGAGCCTTGCAAGTCAAATTTCACGTTCAACGAACGCTTTGCCAGGCTTTGTCTGATCTTGTCAAGGTCACTCGCTTTGGATGACTTGCTGGTTGTTTTCCCAGGGTTCAACGTAGCTTTCACCTTGTCGCCATCCTTCTTAACAGTGTTGGCCGACATTCTTACGATGAGATAGACAACTGAAAAACAGAACGGAAAACCTATATTTAAAAGAAAGCGCAAAACTAAGTACATGGTACACCTATCAACACACGCCTTCTATCAACACACGCCTTCTATCAACTCACTGATAAAAATAACATTACGATGACATAATGGGGTTTGAGGTAGGAAGAAGGCGGTGGCGATGGATTGGACATACCCTCAGGAAGTCAGGCAGCTGCATAACAAAGAAAGTTTTGGATTTGAACCCTCAGGGTAAGAGACCAAGGGGAAGACCGCGTGGAACCTGGAGAAGAATCACAGAAATCGAGGTACAGAAAATTGGGAAGACATGGAATAACATCAAGAGGCTAGCCCAGGATAGAGAAAGGTGGAAGGTGTTTGTCCGTGGCATATACCCTGGTGCACGGTGAGAAAGGCAATGAATGGGGTTTGAAAGGACAACAATGAAGGACATATATCCAATGCCAAGTTAGATGATGAAATGTCAAAATACTTATTTTATTTCATATTACATAACAGACATGCATATTTTGTTATTTCCAAAAAAATACTTGGGTGATGAATCAAGACCAAAGCCTTTGTTAGGTGTCAGAAAAATTTCCAAAGGACAAGAATCATAACAAACGTATGGTGTAACTCATTTCACCTGGTTTACGTACATATGCATAGAGGGCCCATGCCCTGGCCACAACGGATCTACAGGAATTAGATATTCAGTAGCAAGTATTAACCAGCTCTAATCCAGGATTCCAAGTTTTCCAAAAAAATTAAATATAAGTACCCTATAATGATATACTATATAATATGTGTGGCATTGTGGTGAAATCAAGCACTCGTTAAAATAATGGGATCACAGAAACGAACATTTTTCTGCCCATTAGGCAATTTTTAGCCAATTTTATTTGGACTCGAAATCTTTTTGTTCTTTTAAAAACACATTTTATTGAAAAAGAATTAAAGTCAACAAACCTAAGCAGTTAATTTTTTTCATGATTCTTCCAGAAACCAGATGATCTACTTCCTTCAATCACACCTACTTATCACAACTTCTTTCAAAGACAGACTGAAATTTTTCCCCCACTGAAATCAAAACAACTAAAAAGAATTTTTAAGATGATGTATCAGTAACTCCCAAAATTGATGAGCTCCAGATTCCAATGTGTCATGACACAGACACAAATTAACTTTATTCCTTATAATGCACACAAAAATTGTTGTTTTGGCATTTAAAAGCACCAAAGAATGCGGAAATACATATATCAAACAAAAGAGACAGAACAATTGGTGTGATTATAGGGTCTTGAAAACTTTGAAGAAGATCTTGATTAAGATTTCAGATTTACTATACGAGCTGCTATGGATGAGTGAATCGGGTGCTGCTGATCTATAGGCCTGTATGAGACACCCATGCAAAGAGGGACTAGATTGTAGTCTCCACTCTTCCCTTTCCCACAAATATTTTCATGATCTAAGCAAAATTTCTAATTGATTGGTTGAGTCAGTTGAGCACTATGCCTGTCCAAAGTTAGAGGCATCCCACAGCCATCCATGGTGAGAATATAGGGTTAATCCTGGAAGCACACAGGCCCTATATAAAGGGCCAAGGGCGTGAGCCGGGCTACCCGGGCAGCGCGCAGGCCCTATATATAGGGCTGACCTACTTCAACTGGGAAGCGTGCAGGCCCTATAAAGGGCATAGACGCTGACCTTTTTCAATGGAAAATGTCAGTATTCCTTATAATATGGAAAATGACGGAAAAAATTACTGGTCAAAGTTATAAATAGTGACCAATGACTTTGCAAGTTATCTTGACTTCGTAGAGCATCTCTTGGCCAAGATATATATATTGATCGATAAAGTGACGCGGTCCAGCTGAGCGACTACATGCTATGTGTTATCACTTGTTCCGCTGTGCTTATCATATGTACTAATTGTTGAATTTAGGCGTTTTGCGCTTAGTTCGTATTTATTTTGATTGCTTGTAATTTTTAAATGTCCCATTCAATTGTTATTCGCCGGTTTTGGCCCAAAGTGTAGGGGGGTATAAAAATCCATAAAAATAATGTGGGGGATTTCATGAGGGCATGATTTTCCCATAATTTGATGTTTTGCAGTCGTTAGGTTTGATATCTTAGTTCGCAGCGCATCAAACGTAGATCTAGATTCTAAATGTAGATCCAGGCTCAAATAAGGGGGGGGGGCTGGGGCTATCGAAAAAGCACCAAAAAGTTAGCTTGCCAAGATCTATCTAGTCGTCTAAGTCATCATTCGGATTCTCTTAGAGTGCAGCAACTCTTTTATAGTTTGCTCAGTTGATCTTGTCACGGAACTCCTCCCAAAAATTCAAAAGGGCCAGGCCCAGGTAAGCCGGATAAGACAAATAAAAGGCGTGCTTGCTAAGTGTAAGGGCGGCGCCGCCTTAGAGTAAGGCCTGAGCCTGAGCCTGAGTATGTAAGAAGAGTAAGGCAAGGGACTGGACAGGTGGATTGTGTCCCAAAGGTGGTATAGCCTTCTGTATTCTAAGAATTAAAGCAAACTCACAATGACATGAATGTCACTCAACGATTTGCCAACTCACTCACTCCCACCCATTACTTCTCCCTAGCTGCTAAGTGCTAGACTACAAAAAAAAGCATCCATCACAAGTCACAAGACAAACAAAACTCAGTCTCAAAACATTGTCCAGATGCAAGAGGTACCTTTCTTCAAAATGACCTCTTCCTGGGCACCACTAGATCATGTACGCTTGTTTGTAGAATATTGTCATTGCTGGAAAAACACTTTAGCTTAGCCCTTTGAATTAGAAAAATGATAGAGTAAATTAAAGAAGCCAAGAGTCTGACTGGGCTTGGCTTGCAATGATTGTTGATCATTAATCATTACTTCCGGAAAATAAGCTTCTTGTTTTTGCCAGCCCTCAAAATATTTAAAAACTAAACATAAAACATCTTCGAATCAAAAGCTAGTTTGACAGAGAAAGAAGAATAAAGAATGTGATGAGGTCTTAAATAAAATTTTTTTTGAAAAGGGTCAATATTTCAAGACAAAATTAAAACTTTCATTGAAAAATAAAAAATAAAATATTGGACACATTGATAGAGTCTATGGAATATATAGTTTCAAGACACAATTTAGTCAGGTTCCCAAGTGGTCTAGTGGTTAGGATTTCGCGCTCTCACCGCGACGGCCGGGGTTCGATTCCCCGCTTGGGAAGATTTATTTTTTCTTCCATACTTTCATTATCATCCATTCGAAAATGAATTTTACTTTATTTGTACGCATAGCAATTAGTATCATAATAATTATTATAAATATTCTTTTTGGCAGTGAGGTTTTCAGATGACAGCAACTGAAAAGTCTTCAAAGACCCAACTTTTAAACGTGTTGTAATCAGTAAACGTCGCTAGATCTATAGGATTTTCATTTTGATGGCATTTTAAATCCTCTGTTGTAACCAACAAAAAAAAAAAATAAAAAAATAAAAAAAGGCAGCCATATTATATTATATACGTGAACATTCATGTACATATTATTATCTTTTGTTACGATAGCTCCCGAAAAAGTAGCTACCAAAAATCCGCCTTTTGGTGTGAGGTCAAAGAACGAAACAACAACCAAAATATGCCATAGTAGTTAAGCCAAGTATAATATACTTGATTATGTACTTTTATTGCTCTAAAATATCGTATTATAGAATGGGTAGTGATGCGCGGAGTATTGAGCTGTAGTTTAACAGCGCGGTTGGAATGAAGCGTGCAATGATCAACAGCTATGAAGCCAAATGAGTCACGACGTGGTGGAATCAGGCGCTCGTCAATTTTTGACTTTGTGGAGGTATTGATACCTTGTGAAACTTTATTTATTTGCCTTGCTTTCAGTTTTTAAAAATATCCATCTAGCTTGATTAGAAGTCGAGATATTTGCGATTTAAAGGTGGGGTAACCTGGTTTCAGTGGTTACATTAATGAGAAAATGGCCTCCAAAGTTGGTAATGTCAATAGCTAATTAAGAGTCCTTGAAAACTGAAAATTACATATTTTGTGCCTTTCAACAAGGTTTTTCAGTAAAACCTATTATGGAAATGTGTTTTCAGATGAACATATAGGTGTTTAGCCAAAAAACACAATTTCGATAAACATTTTTTCCAAACTTTTGGAAAAATACTTTTTTCTTCGATTTCATGATTTTGACGAGCGCCTGATTTCACCAAGATGCCTCACAAATATGTTTGTTATAATGCGCGATAAGAACACCTCATCGTATGCGCATTTAGGGTTTTTTTTGTTTTTTTTTTGTTAAATGTATATTACGGCGCTCGCAATTGCATTAGGTTTTATGAGCGCGCGGGATTCAACACACCAAACATTTTCAGTTGGTATGACATTTTGATTTTTTCTCGGGTGGCGGCCGAAGTCTACTCTTATGGATTTTGCACCACCAATACGGGATCTTTAACGAGCGCAACTTGCACACGGGACCTCTGAGATTTTTCGCCCTCGTCCGAGAAAGCTATATAGGTGTACCGTAGATCTTTCCTACCAGAAGATCAAGGGCGTGGCTGAAAGACCAGTAAAAAGGAACCAAGCAAGGAGTAGGCCTACCGGTAGCGATCGAGGCTGTAGAAACAGTCAGGAGCCCAGATAGAGGGTGGAAGAAGAAAGCGGAGACGAAAGCAGACGACAGAATATATTATTATTTCAAGAGAGAAGGAAAGAAGGTGAAAGGAGAACATTTTAGAGACAAAATTTTTTCCGTCGCTATCCGAATTTGAACCCGGGACCTTTGAATATGAGGCAATTACCTGTAGGTCACGAAACCCCCCCTCCCCCCGTATTTTTTTTAGCTATTGTAGGCTACTATCTTAACTAAAATAACAGTGTGCAGCCTTCACGTCTCTGACGTGTAATTCCGGTGTACCATAACTTAGTCGCTCGATCACTGACTCTATTTCGGACCAATTTACATGATGGGCAAGGAGGAAAATATATATATGTTGCGCCCCCTCTCGACCATAGCGAGGATGAAGTTTTAATTTACTGCTTGTGTAATATAATCAATCACCTACAGAGAAAGAAAACAGACCATGCGCATGATCCGATTTATAATGTGCCTACGAACAGAACATGATTTTAGCCAAGGAGACTAAAAGTTCTAATCTCCTTGATTCTAGCTCAACTTTCACCTGAACAGAATAAAACTAGAACTTCTCCCAAAGTGCCCTTTGTGTGACTATCCATATGTATATATATATATATATATATATATATATATATATATATGAGACTGTGGAACATCACCTTTTCCACTGTAAGCCCTGAATGACGTCAGAGCTACACTAATTCCCCATCCGAGACCTAACATTGACAACACACTCATCTATTGTGGAACATCAGCAACTGCAAGAAACCTGCACGTGGCATCGGGGGGCGAGCCAGAGTTGCTGGATCAATTATAACAACAACAACAACAACAACAACAACACAAACAACAACAACAACAACAACAACAACACAAACAACAACAACAACAACAACACAAACAACAACAACAACACAAACAACAACAACAACAACAACAACAACAACAACAACAACAACAACAACAACAGCAGCATATGACTTTATAAAAATGGATTATTGCTCGTTTTACCCAAAGTTGTCTACAATAATTTAAGAAGAAGCCAAGGAGCAGCAGCAGTAGCTATAGGCAAGAAAGTCATGAGCCCATAGAGTTACCTCCTTTTAAACTAGTGTACATCTATGCATGAGCCCAAGAGGAGGGGGCATATTAGGAGGTGAGGGGGTGGGGGCAGAAAGTGGAGATCAAGAAATTAACAGGTGACAATTTAAAACATTGTTAGAGAGCAAGAAAAGATGTGAAAGAGGAAAATTTTAGAGAAGGCAAAACATAATGATAATTAATAATAATTATGATGTAGATCCTTCCAGAAGCTTGTCTCACCTAGATATATAGGTTTGCTTGATATTTAATTTGCACATGCAATTGTCAAATAACCTACTCAATTTTCAATGAGAGCATCCCAACTATTGACCATAAGATCCTGCATATTAAAAACTAGTTTAACCAACCAACTTGAATTTCACTTGTTCTATCACTGCGCAAGTCTAGCAGTGTGCGGCACAATATTTGACTAGCGCGGTTAGCCTACGTAGTAGCCTACGTACGTGCGACTTTGAGAGATCAGACGGGCTTTTCGTCCGACACATGACGTACGCTGCAATGGTGCAACCCAGTGATTATAATTATAAAATACTCTCTGGCTGTCCCCAAAACCCGTACGCCTAAGCCACACACACACACACACACACACACACACACACACACACACACACACACCACACACACACACACACACACACACACAGAGCAACGAAAACATTCATCAGCATCAGTATTTAAAAAAAAACAGGGGGAGGGTCTTGACTGATTTTCAGACATAACATGAATAAAAATTGTAGAAGAAAAAAACAAAACAAACCCTGTAAAACATTAAATCGGCTCAACGTTTCACTACAGTAATCGGTTCGGAAAAAAAACAACGTTACTTTAGTTTAGTCGGTACATGCGTTAAAAAAAAGTTTACGTGGCAACCAACAGCCTTGCCGCGAAGTTTGATTGTCATTTTGTAAACAAAGAGTAGAGACAGTTCAAAAAGACGGTCTGGGCTGCTTCGGCGTTTTTATGTTGAATTTGAATCGATCAGAAATATAGTCTACAAACAATTACATCTAGGTTCAGAAGGTGAGAAAGTAATCTATATTGGTTTTTAAACATTCAGTTGACGTTTAATATTATTGATAGCAAATGACTAGATCTAGAATATAGAATCTAGATCTAGATATCTAGAATCAAGAATCTAAGATTCTTAGTCACTAAGACTTACTACTAAGATTAAACTTTGACTTTGTTGTCTTCGTTCAAATCAAAATCAAGGATCTCTACTTTTTTTGTTTACCATTTTATGGACCACGGCCACGAGTGAATGAATGGAAAAGAAAGAAGAGAGTAGATTCTAGACCTAAACGTGTTGTCAGTTTTTGTTTTT
>NW_004797285.1:2902056-2934529 GCF_000002075.1 Aplysia californica | reverse complement strand
CACACACACACACACACACACACATACAAACACCACACACACACACACACACACACACACACACACACACACACACCACACACACACACACACACACACACACACACACACACACACACAGAGCAACGAAAACATTCATCAGCATCAGTATTTAAAAAAAAACAGGGGGAGGGTCTTGACTGATTTTCAGACATAACATGAATAAAAATTGTAGAAGAAAAAAACAAAACAAACCCTGTAAAACATTAAATCGGCTCAACGTTTCACTACAGTAATCGGTTCGGAAAAAAAACAACGTTACTTTAGTTTAGTCGGTACATGCGTTAAAAAAAAGTTTACGTGGCAACCAACAGCCTTGCCGCGAAGTTTGATTGTCATTTTGTAAACAAAGAGTAGAGACAGTTCAAAAAGACGGTCTGGGCTGCTTCGGCGTTTTTATGTTGAATTTGAATCGATCAGAAATATAGTCTACAAACAATTACATCTAGGTTCAGAAGGTGAGAAAGTAATCTATATTGGTTTTTAAACATTCAGTTGACGTTTAATATTATAGATATCTAGAATCAAGAATCTAAGATTCTTAGTCACTAAGACTTACTACTAAGATTAAACTTTGACTTTGTCACTAAGACTTACTACTAAGATTAAACTTTGACTTTGTTGTCTTCGTTCAAATCAAAATCAAGGATCTCTACTTTTTTTGTTTACCATTTTATGGACCACGGCCACGAGTGAATGAATGGAAAAGAAAGAAGAGAGTAGATTCTAGACCTAAACGTGTTGTCAGTTTTTGTTTTTATTCGTCTCATAAGAAAGTGGCTATTCTCACCCGCCCGGAAGTTCTCGCAAGATCTACTCCTCCCCTCTTCTCTCTCTCTCTGTTTCTTTCTGAATACTGTCTATCGGTGTGGACGATCAAATTGACCAAAACAAAGTTAAAAAATGATGTTAAAACACAAAAGTAAATTAATTTGGTTGTCTACAAAGATGCTACGGCTATAACTTTTCGAATCGAGCCGAACTACGCGGGTCGCCATTTTGTTTTGTTCTCTCTCTTTCACTCTCTCACTCTCTCCACTGCCCACAGACAAAATTGTACGCTTTTAGTAGGCTACAAGTACAGTTGTAATGGAACGTTTGTTCACAGCACAGAATTCTACAATTTTTCTGTTATCACAGTGTAGAATTCTGTGGTTTAGGGTGAACGCAAAATTTGTTGACACGCGCACCGGGTGAGAATAGCCACAAGACCCGCCTGCACTATTCTCACCCCGGGTGTGAATAGAGGTGGCCGTCTCATAAATTCATTAGATCACTCTGATCTCTCTGATCATGCCCATGGGATGGGGAGGAATTTAAAAAACGAAGTGACTATTTCTCCGAACGTTCGGAGAAATAGTGTCGATCTTTATTTCTCTGAACGGTTTCCGGCTTCCGGTCTCGTGATTTTTTGCCTATTTATTGCGAGAGTTCGACGCTAACTTTCATTCTGCCTCTGGTCTGGGAAGGAACACCGCATGGCAAGCCCGCCTTCAGACAACTTTCAGTTACGGCTCGTTCAGTTACACCCACCACACACCCACCACCAACACACAAACTTATACACACACTAACTAAACATGATCAGTGGGCAACTTTTGAACATATTATGACGAGCTGAGCTGTGGATGGAGGGACAGTGTGAGTGACAGAGCAGGTGAAAGGAAGAATGTACGAGTGTATCCACAGGCGACAGCAACTACAAGGCGACAACACCGACTCCCCCTGGCCTGGTCCACAGCTCAAGAACGAAAAGAATGTGGCTAAGGCAGTGTTTTGCTATTAATACTAATATTATTGTCCATGGTTTGCAGGGTGCAAGGGAATGAGTGAGATTTTCTTTGTGTGTGCCTGGAGGGAGGGGGTGGGATGTGAAAATCATGCGGACGGGGATGAGCCGCGGGAGAGAACACGGGAATTCAATGAATTAGTGAAACTGAAAGAGAGGAACGACTCATGAGCCCTGGAGTGAATGGATCCTGTGTTTCTCTTTTTGTATACTTTGAACTGTTACTGAATAATGGCTGAAATAAAGCCCGACAAACAAACACACACACGCTCCTCACTCTCCACTTAAACACTTAAATACTACCACACACAGACACACGCACATGCATTCACACACACACACACACACACACACACACACACACACACACACACACACACACACACACACACACGCACGCACGCACGCACGCACGCACGCACGCACACACACACACAGGAGCAAATTTTTAGGTCTACATCTGTTTCAATTTTCAAGATCTAGTCTACAGATTTTTAGATGAGTGTGAAAACGTGAAAAAGAAAGTAGAAAGGTTTCACATCCAAATGAAATCAAAATTAGAACAGCCCATAAACAACCACAAAAATTAACAAATAAGTCCGTGAGTCCACCTGTCCAAAGAAGATTGGCTGTTTTAACCCTAAATGTGCGTAATTTTAAAACAAAGTACAGGATATTACATGTAAATTATGGAATCACACACATTAAGGGGCCTGCCAGTGTCAGTAAGTACATGTAATCGGTTTTGGTGGAATGTACGCTCTAACATAAAACATTTAAATATATATATATATATATACATGTTTAGAATCTAATGAAGGTTGGAACATCAAATTAAATGACGTTACACTATACAACACCCCCCCCTTTTTTTCCCTAACAAAAAAATTGATAGAAAAACAACACATCAGAACAATAACAAGAAAGAAAAAAATACACACTAACAAAATAAAACACCAAAAAAAGGGAAAAATAAAAGTAACTGTAACGTATTCAACAAATCAACGTGGTGACAACAAGTGAGAAAGAGACGAAGTGAAGCTAGGTGAACTTTCTTTCAAAAGTAAAGAGGTTCGTTTTCTTTCTTTTTTTCTTTTTTTAAATTTGACTTTTATTCCCCGATTCGGGGACCAAAAAATCGAGCCACGATTGATTGGTCGACGCCACGACAAACGCAGATGCTAGTTCTATGTGTCGTTATCAATAACCCTCCGTAGATCTAGATCTAGATCTAGACAGCACACGAGTAAACACAACACAATCACATTAAGTTTAAGAGCAGCACCCTTCATAGGCAGCACGTCATATCTGTAGCGAAAAACGGTTTGTAACTGTAGCATTTCTTTATATAAATATTTACTGCGGACATTTTTTGGACCGATTTAACCATATTGCATACGAACAATCTTTGATAGGCATATACTTTAATCATAGATCTATATAATATCCTAAATTTGCGTGAAAGGATGTGATTTCAGAGTATTCGGAGAAATAGTGCCCAGCTTTACTTTCCCGAACGTTCGGAGAAATAGTGCCTAGCTTTATTTTCCCGAACATTCGGAGAAATAGTGCCTAGCTTTATTTTCCCGAACGTTCGGAGAAATAGTGCCGGCCTTTAAAAAAGGCCTTCCTTTAAAAAAAAAGAAAATATCTCGGTGAAACTATCCAAATCTGCCTTCGTTTCCAGTTTCCCATTCGATGATTCCTCACCCCCTGTTGTGACAGCACTGAGTAGTGACAGTCACTCAGTCAGACTCACTTTGCCATCATTTTTTTAAAAGAACAGTCTATTATAATTAGCCTATACATTATAATGCAGTTTTTACAATTTTGCAGGAGAGCCAGTGCATCTGTGTGGGGTTCTAAAAGTAAAAATTTGCCGTAGCTTGTGCGGCACATAATGGCGCATGCCAGACTTCCTGTCACAGAAATGTTGTTAAAAGGGGTATGCATTTTGCCTTCGGCCCGATTGATTGTTGCTCAGCAAGTTGTTGCTCTCCAGAAGTACATCAGGCGGGCCTTGACGAGGGTCTCCGTCTGCTTAGCCGCAAGGCAGCTGGTGAGACTGATGGGGCGATGGGACCCAATCTTGTCTGCAGGCTTTTATTCTTCTTTAGTTATCGAAATGATTTTGGCACGTCGCCAGCTGTTTGGGACAATGGCCATTTCCCAGGAAAGGTTGAAAAGACGGAGCAGGGCAGGTTGCGATGGGTCCGAGGTGTTGATCATCTCTGTAACTTTTGGTATGACTAAAAATTCTTTCTCCATTTTATCCTCCCCCTCTCCCCCCCTCCCACCAGATTTTCACAACGTTGATGTGCCAGCTCTGTCTGGTCTACAGCCATGGATTATGTGACAGGATGGGTGCATGATGCTTTCAACAGGGTAAGGATTTATACTTTGTAGGATGAAAATGTCATCATATTGATCAAGATTTTTATATTCCAGGTGTTTTTAAAGTCTTTATAAATTTTATCTTCATTCTTCAAGAAAGGAATGCGCATAATTTACTTTTCTTACTTGTGCATCATGACTAACTCCTATGTGTGTGCAAAGAAGTTTTTTTCCACATTTCATCCTTTGACTCTTCTGATAATGAACAATAAAACTGCGAAGTGGCTAGCCGTACTTAAGTACGGCTAGACTGCCAGTCTAACCGTACTTAGATCTAGGTTTGGCCCTATCGACTCAAGCCTGTAGTACACAGGTCTCAGATCTAGATCTAGTAATTATTCAGGTTCAAATACATGCAAGTCAGTAAGGCACCTTTTGGTTTTGTCTGAAATACAAATACTTTAGGCATTGCAAACTAAAAATTTCATTTACAATTCAGCCATCAATACTAAGTACGGCTAGACTGACAGTCTAGCCGTCCTTAAGTACGGCTAGCCTGGCTGTCTACCCGTACTTAAGTACGGCAAGACAAGAAGTCTAGCCGTACTTAAGTACGGCTAGACTGCCAGTCTAGCCGTACTTATCTTAGGCCCTATTAACATTAGAAAACAGGAGGTTTAAAATACATGCACTGTCATTAAGGCACCTGGTTTCGTCTCAAATACAAATACTTTAGGTACTGCACACTAAAAATGTATATTTACAATTCAGTAGGCCTATTTTTTGTAAATGGTGAGTCTAGCCATCATAATATTAAGAATAAGTACGGCTAGACTGCGAGTCTAGCCGTCATTAAGTACGGCTAGCCTCTTTTGTGTGTTCTTTTCTTCACACTAGCTGCATGAGAGGTTTCATTAATGAACTTGTTTTGATAATTCTTTGATTCATGGGAGAACTTACAAAAGGGACCTGTTTTCAATTGCTGAAAAATAATATGACGTCGTTGTCGTGGTTAAGAAATGTGACCAGGTTGCTGCCTGCTTCTCACTGCACAACAGTTTGGACTGGGAGCGGCCCGTGGGAGATAGGACTTTCATGTCTGTTAAGAGAACCCCTTGCTTACAGCAACAGTCTCATGCTCCATCCAGAGGGTACTAGCTCAGCTGTAGGGAAGCAAGAAAATGTTGTAATGTTTAGATACAAGTGTACAGTGTATAGAGTTCAGAACCTAGAAGAGGTGTACAGTCAAACCTGCCCTGACGGCCACCTCTATAAGATGGCCACCTGTAAAAACGTCCACTTTCCATTTCCCCCCTTGAGTTTTCTCTATATAATTTAACGGTGTAAAACGGGCACCTGTCCAACGCGGCCGCGCCCACCATATTTTAACGCACAACCCCTTGCTCGCTAAGCAATAACACCTGTCTTAGACGGCCACCTTAATGACTCCATTACGTTTTGTCATAAATTGTGCACTGGCCCCTGGCGTTGTGGGCAAGCCGTCATAATTCAATCCCCTGTCGTTGTTGTTTGGTAGTCCCTCCAACCGATCATGTTGCGTAGGCCCCTCCCACTGTTGACCAATAGCTACCAATTTTCAGTTGCTGATGAGGTAAGCGTGTGATCCTTCATAACCCATAAGCCCCTCCCAGAACTCATACACAAATCGTAAGTGAGATGAGAGGTCACTGTTTACCCAGCCTGTAACAAAGTAACAAAGGACGTCAACATTTACATAATTATATTATATATATTAGAAGTGTGCACTGGCCAGTGTAAATCTGTTATCTCCCTCAGTTCTATCAAATCATATTTATTTAAAAAATAGGGATTCGACAAAAATTTCCTGCAATGGGCACTTGAGATATATATATATAATTTAGGAGACACAAGTGGCCAAGCTCGTTGGATTATAATTTTTTTTTTTTGCAACTGTTGAAGACGATTAAGAAATGTACAGTCAAACTTGCTCTAACGGCCCCCCGTATAAGACAACCGCTTGTACAAACGGATACTTCCCATTTTCTCCCTTCCATATTTTTTACCTTATGTTGATATGGTGTAAAATGGCCATCTCTGTCTATATACTATATACTTTCACTTTTCTTCAACAATGGATGGCTGTCTTTTGGCAATTTCCACTGTACATTATTGTCATATCACAAGGTTTTCAGCAAGCTTGCCAGTATTTGGGACAACTGGTTTGAACCTGTTCTCTGGTTTTAAATACTTCTCTTCAGTTCACCATTTTGAATATTATTCTTTCTGTCAAAAGGTTAAAAAAGTAATATATTATCTTTTTTCAGCTAAAATTGGGGGGGGGGGGGGGTTATGTCAAGTGGGGCCATAAGATTTGATATTTGTGCAACATTTATTTCCCAGCTACATCATTATCATTAAATTTGATTTTCTAATCTTTTCTTTTCCCTTTAGAGTAAAACAGTAGCGAGAGAATTGTTGTCTGGCTTTACGACGTCTGAAAGATTGTCAGCTAGGATTGCTGAATTGGAGGCTGAGTTGGAAGCTGCTAAAATCAGTCAGGTATGTAATGCCAATGTGAACTTTGAGTGGCTATGAAATAGTAACGTAAAAGAAAGTTGTTCCCGCATCTGATCCGAACATTGGAGATTACCTTGTTAGTGAGACAACTTCCTGGGTCTTCGGCATATTGTGGTAGGGTGGCCAGTTCCTTTCCACGCCGTCTTTACTTCTCCAACTCAAAATCAGGTACCCATTACTGCTGGGTGGGCAGGAGGGGGTGAAAAAAATCAGTGTCTGAACTGAGGTTTGGACCCGGACTTTCCACTTCGGAGACGGGCGCACTAACCGCTCCGCCACCGCACCCTCGTTAAGAATTTAAGAATTGTTAATTTGTCAGTGTGAAGGAGAGAAAGTAGCCATGCTAACAATTGTAAACTTACATAACTATGGCCAGTTGTCTGAGGAAAGAAAATGTACTCTTTGTCAAGGTGGATACTTTGTTTAAGTATTTGGTAATCTAATTACTGGGTAACAGAGCAAGGGGAAGACCATGTGGAACCTGGAGAACAGTCACAGAAATGGATGTACAGAAAAGTGGGATAACAAGGAGTGACATCAAGCGACTCGCCCGACGCCCAGGATAGGGAAACGTGGAAAGTGTTTGTTTGTGGCCTGTATCCTGATCCAGGGTGAGAAAGGCAACGAGGATGATGATGCAACGAGGATGATGATGAATCTAATTACTGGGGTTTAGTCGTATATCACTTAGTGTTTGAATGGTTTATCATTTTCCCCCATTGTGTTCGCAGGTGAACGCGGAGGTCCGGTCCCATTCTTCTGGTTTGGGCTCTCTCGGGGTGTGCCGTCATCACGTTTGTGCTGCGTGCTTGAAGCCGAGTCGCTCTTGCGTGACACTGGTGGGGAGCAGCGTGGATGCAGCAGACCACATCGGTCTCCTCCCAGGATCCTCTTCGTCTACCTCTAGTACAAGGTATGTTTGGCTTTTGCATCTTTGACAAATGATATTGAAGTAGTCTTTAAAATTTTCTTTTTTGGTACAGGTTTTACGGCGCTCGCAACTGCATAGGGTCATATGAGTGCCAAGGGGTGGATGTCAGCAGAGAAGTCTTTACAGGGAATCAGGCTAACATTCTGCTCACCTCTCTAGAGCTTCAACAGCACAAAGTTGGGTTTGACTATCGAGGCCCGGAAACATACACGAGAAGTAGAGGAAAAATGACGATAATAAGGATTAGGAAAGAAAAAGCAGCAGTTCCCTGTTGCAGTTGAGGCATTGTTATGAGCACGACATTGATGAACCAGCCCATTTACAATTTACAATTCTATTGTGCATAACAACATATTAATGTCCCCCCCTTTGGGAATGGCCTAAAGACACTTCAGTCAGTAGTCCCGCCCCCAGGGGATATGAAGCAGAATGCATGACGTCGCTTTGCCTTGGTGGTAGACATAGAGCTACTTCCCACCCTTCAGATCTTGATATGTTTGGAGGCAAGGAAAGTGTAAGAGTGTCATACTATGGGGGGGAACGTCTTCAATATGTGGGTATAAAGCCCCTTTCAACACTGTAAAGATATTAAGAGACAGAACTTCCAAATTTAACACCCATCTTCTATAAAAATGGTAAATGGTATAGGTTTAACGCCCCTATCAACACCATCTTCTAAGCCTGAACCAAAACTCCCCAAACCAAGTTGAGAATGTCTTGTTTTGGGATTTAAACCAAGGCCATCTGCTCCATAGTCCGGTATGTTATCAACTTAGCTAGCGGTGCATATTTGCTGTTAGAGATCAGTATTGGTTATGCGGGCTTGCCAGCTGTCCAGAATTTTCAGGAACCCTCCATTACTGGGCTATTGATAATTTGAGAGCCTTGTTTCTTACACTGGACCAAAACCAATTAGTACACAATAGAAATAGAAAGTAGTTACAACATGGCTGGGAGCAGCAAGAACTAGAACAACAGACACCATTGCTGCAGCGCAAGACAGATGGAAGTGGAGGTCCATGATTGGCCACGCTAGTCGGCAAGGCAACGGATGATGATGAACATAATGTGATGTTATAGCGCTTAGTATCCCTGATTGGGCTTTGGAACAGTTGGCAAAGCCTGGTTTGAAACAACTTCCAAGTCATTCTCTTTGTCATTTGGATGTGAGACAGCATGTCCGCGATATTACTACAACAGCAAAAGGAAATGATAGAAGTGGTATACAGTAGCCTCTGCTAAAGATCCCTGTGCTTCGCAGCAAGGAAAATGTGAGGTCTTGTCAAGTGTTCTCCTTCAAAGTGGGATCTCAGGCGTGACTTTGTGTTGTAATAATTCTATTTTCTAATTACAGCGGGGATTGTAAGTGGTGGAATTTTAGCCAGAGAGTATTGTGTACTCAGTGATGTCGTTTTTCTGTAAGTCTACAGAAATCCGAAAAAAGAAAAATTGGCGTATGATATGCAAACAAGCCACCTACAGAACTGTGGAAGTATGGAAAATTAACGGAGTGCCGTTGGGTCAAATTTGTGGATTTGTTTCAGTTCGAGAGTGGCATGAGTTCGTTGGCGTTTACTGATTTAATATCTAGATCTAAGAAATTTTGCTGTAGCATAAGTTGCTTAAGCCATAAGGTTAGAAACATCATTTTTCTGTCTGTGTGTGTCTTGTATGATGACAGTTACGCAACTGTTTTCTTTCAAAGATGGCTGTCCGAAAAAGTTCAGTAAAAAAAATCATGTGTAGTTAGCATCTCTGTGTGTACTAAAGTCTTTTCTTATCTCCATTACTTGTTCAGGTTGTTGAGCTGCACCGAGTCGGACTCCGGGGCTCATTCTCGTGGGCCGTCTGTGTCCGAGGTTTCGTCATTTGTGAGCGAGGAGGCGAGTGGCAAAGACTACGCCCTTCCTGATCTGCTCGTATCCAGCACAACCGCACCAGCCCCGCCTCCCCCACCCCCTCCTCCTCCTCCTCCTCCTCCTCCACCCCCACCCTCTTTTAGGCCTGTGATTCGAAGGTTGAAGACAGGTGCTCAGACGAAGGATGAGGTCATGAAGAAAAGGAGGGTGAGTGAACATCAAGTTTGTTTTTTGTTCATGTCATGTGGAATGCTTATTATAGTGGCTTGTGGCCAACATTTTTACTTCTTCAAGTGAAGAATCTGCTGCAGATATTGGATCACTGTCGCACACAGGAGACCTGAGATCAATTCCCAAGTGAGGAGAAAATTTGTGAGGCAGCATGGTGGAATCAGGCTCTCGTCAAAATAATCAAAGTGAAGAAACTTGCATTTTTCCGCTGGTTTGTGAATGTTTATCAAATTTTTGTTTTTTGGCTCAACACCTTTCATGCCCATTAAAGAACTAATGTCTGTGCGGATTTTTCTAAAAATGTTGATTAAAGGCAAAAAAAAGTAAATTTTCAGTTATCACAGACTCTTTAGCTAAGGAAATAACTAATCTTTGGCCGCCATTTTCTCACTAATTTTACCTCTGAAAACAAGTGACCCCTACCTCTGGATATTTTCTTCATCCAAATAAAGACAAGAGAACAAGCTTTACGATGATACCAATAACTCTACATGCCCAAAAATTGACGAGAGCCTGATTCCACCACATTGCCTCACATTTGTATCGAGTATCTTCGTCTTTCTGCTGGGATGTTGTATCCCTCTCAGGCTGGGTTGACCCTGACTGGCAGAGTCAAAAGCCCACCTCCTAAATGATGATCTAAATTGTGTCGATGGGGGCATAGATGTTGGAGGTCGTTGTTTGTCACCGGTTTCTCTACTTGAATGCTCTTGAAAAAAACATTATATGTGTCATGATGCGGCGGAATCAGGCGCTCGTCTATTTTTTGGCATGTGGAGTTATTGGTATCGTCTGAAAGCTGATTTATTTGCCTTGCTTGCAATGAAATAAACATCCATTTATCTGAAATAGAACTCAAGGTATTTGCGATTGAAGGAGGTGAGGTCGTCTGGTTTCAGTGTTGAAATTAACGAGAAAATAACTGCCAAAGTTTGGTAACTCCAATAGCTACAGAGTCTTTGAAAACTGAAAAATGACACATTTTGTGCATTTAATCGTTTTTCAGTTTTTCAGTAAAATTCACATGGAAATTATGTGTTTTGATATGGACATAAAAGCAGTTAAGCCAAAAAATAGAAATTGGATAAAAATTTCCATACTTGCAGAAAAATGCCTGTTTCTCCAATTTCAGTATTTTGGTGAGCGCCTGATTCCACCACACTGCCTCACATATCATCTTTGTCTATTTACATCACCTGTTTGTTCACATCACCTGTTTGTGGAAGTTTTTACAGCGCATTTCTTCTGTTTTGCTTGTTTTTGTTTTGTTTCTTCTTTTGCCAACTTCAGTCGTCCCTGATTTCTTACGGACAAAGATTTTAAAAGTTTCTCAGAATCTGAGTCTTTGGATACTCTTAACCCCCCTCCCCCCCTTAAACTGTATTAATATTATCTTGTTCTTTTCCTGTCACCTGTCATCTATTTTTCCAAGTCTGTGTCTAGCATGGCAGTTGACACGAACGAAAACAAACAGGTCTGCTGCACACCTCCCGTGCCATGGACTACACGCCACTTGTCTGTCTGTTCCTCATCAGTTGATCATTTTTCTGTCGCAGGGGCTCGGCAGGACTCCGGTGCCTGAGATCACCGCTGAGGCGCTGAGGAGCGTGAAGCTCAAGAGGACAGGTGGCCCCGTCCAGCGGTCACCGGTCAACGAGGGTGGAAACCTCGCTGCCAAGGTTGGTAGATGTTGTTGTTGTTGTTATCGATCCAGCAACTGCTGGGCTCTCGCCCCTCTGTCCAATGCCATGTAGTGATAAGTGCAGGTTTGCTGCAGTTGCTGTAAAGTTCCATAGAGTGTGTTGTCAATGTTAGGTCTCGGAGGGAGAAGGGTAGCTCTGATGTCATTTAGGGCTGTGCAGTGGAACAGGTGATGATCCACAGTCTCATATGCATAGTCACACAAGGGACACATTGGGGGAAGTTCCGGGAGGTTGGTAAATATGTGAGACTAGCTGGGTACCCATTCAATGAATGGACTCAAAGCAATTGGTCGTCAAGTCATTGTGAAATTAGTGCGCACTGCTTGTAAACGGAAGCCTCACTTGTTTTCCATCGCTTCGTAGAAGACGGACGTTCCCAAGATTTGATTAGATCAAATGTCAACTTTTGTGCGTTATTACGTTGGATTAGAGTTTGCATGGAACTTTTTCTTTGTTGGATTTGTTGGATAAATTGTGAAACTCCAAGTTTTTTAAAAGGATTCTGTGGAAAGCTCCTATTTTTTATCTTGAAGGTGTTGGTAAGTCTGCATAACTTAGATTTTCCACAAAGGTTGGAGGGTGGGGTTGTTGAAATAATCTTTATGAGAAGGTTTTGCAAGTTGAAATTTTTTTCAGTAGTTTATGCAGCGTTCCAGCGGCCCCCTTGAATTCAAGGGGTCCTTGAAAACTCCTTGAATTTGAGAAACCTCCTCGAAAACTCTTTGAATTTCGCTGGTTCGGACTTGAACAACATTTTTGAAGGACAATCGTAACTATGATTCCTTTTGGACAAGTGCAGGTCTATCTTTCGGAAATATGCTTTCAGGATGCGAGTGCGCCGTCGAAAACGGCATGAATTTCTTGACCAAATCTGCTTGAATTTTAAAAATTTCTCCTTGAAATCTCCTTGAGTTTGGTGGGGAGTTCATGGCAGGAACCCTGTTTATAAATCCGATCTGTTTCGTCCTCAGCCACTTGCGCCCAGCAAACAGCCCATGGTCACTCTGGCAGCGCTGCAGCGCGTGTCGCTGAGGAAAACGTCGCACGCCACCAAGAGTCACGATGACAGTGCTGAAGGTGACGCGAGTCAGAAGGAGAATGAGAGTCCTGGGTAAGTAGTCAATCTCAAATGGTCGCTTTTAAGGACAAGCGGGCTAACCCAGATTTCAGGGGTTTCTAGAAATCTTGACCTACTCCAAAAGTGGGCATTGTTCTACCTACAGGAGAAGTTTGGTTTCACTAGTGTGTATATTTGTTTGGTTAAAGAGAAAACTCTCCTTGTCTTTTAATGAAACCGAACAAAAACTCTACCTTTGATTTTCTCAAAACAGCATTTTTCGGGATAGCCCCCTTGTGCTTAAAAGTGACCAAATGTTATCTGCTACTAACTGAAGTGTCTTTAGGTAGGCCATTCCCAAAGGGGGGACCTTTACTATGTTCTTATGCAGAGTAGAATTGTAATTGTAAATTGGCTGATTCATCAATGTCATGCTCATAACTGTGCCTGAACTGCAACGAGGAACTGCTGCTTTTTCTTTCCTATTCCTTACTATCATCGTTTTCCTCTACTTCTTTTGTGTGTTTGTCAGCCTCTTGTGACCCCTTATTTTTGGGTGCCTTGATAGTCGAAGCAGACTTTGTGCTGTTGAGGCTAGAGAGGTGAGCAGAGTAAGTCTGATTCCCTGTAAGGACTCCTCTGTTGACATCCACCCCTTGGCGCTCATATGACCTTATGCAGTTGCGAGCGCCGTAAAACCCTCTACTAAAACAAAAATGCTGTGATTACTCGAGTTTTGTGTGATAACACTTTGTCTGAAGATTGATTTTTCTGAACGGTGTTTTTAGACTTTTTTTTCTTAGCATTTAATGTGTCCCTCTGAAACTGCTCTAATGACCACCTGTACAAAACAATCACCTGTACAAATGACCATTTCCTACTCTAAGATGTCCACCTGTCTAGGGCAACCACTTTGCTTCTTGACAATGGATGGCAGTTTAACCCATCCATCATTTTGTACCCTCGGGGTTGTATTCTTCCCATTTTAGAATATTTCTAGTACGATCTCTTTGAAATTTTTTGTATTTTTCAAAAAGTCATTTTGACAGACTGTTATGCAAAGCATACGGATCGGATTAACAAGTGAATTTTCTCTTTTGAAAATGATGGCACAGAGTTCCCCGCGTCGTATGGGTACGAAAGTAAAACACGACGTACGGATAGGGTTAATGTGTCCCTCTGAAACTGCTCTAATGACCACCTGTACAAGACAATTACCTGTACAAATGACCACTTCCTACTCTAAGATGTCCACCTGTCTAGGGCAACCACTTTTCTACTCGACAATGGGTGGCAGTTTTACTGACAATCTTACTGTATCTCTTTGTTGTTTTACAATCTATTATCTATTATCTATTTGTGGTGGCCGCATTTTGCTATTCAAAAGGCTGTTTAATGGCTGCATCGATCGACATGCGGGTTTCGCCAAAAAATTCTTTAAAATATTCCCCAGATCATGACGCCCTTGGTTTTTTAAGTTTTGAGACGGTTTTGCTGCAAAAAGCTAAATTTGTTTATTTCGCCGATCGCTTTTGTAGGCCGACGCTTCTGTCTCTGTAATTTTAGAAAATCCGGAAGTGATATTTCGCGAGGCGCATTTTGTTTTGAGAGTATATATGTAGACCTTCTAATTTTTTGCATCTCTCAAGATTTATTGCTCCATTCCAGTAGAGTGTAAATATAGTAGGCCAATGACTTTCAGTTAATGTTAATGCTCCGATCATTCCTTTTATCGAAAGGGGGCCCAGCTAGTTATATATGGAAATGGGTACCCAGCTATAGACAGTGAACGATCTTGTCAGTTTGATAGTGTTTGAGCGCGTGAAATCTGCAGCTTGCACTGTATGCTTCCGCGGAAGCCGAGAATGTTTCTGAGTGTTCTCAGAGGGTCTGCTGGGGTAATAATAGTTGTAAAGCGCATAGATCATGCTCTTGAGCCTGGATATGCGCTATATAAATACCATTATTATTATTATAACCTGTGTAAGATCTGACTGACAGTTCAATGTGTTGTGTTTTTCTCTTCCTCAGCGACAGTAACGTGGTCGACATCCGTAATGTCCTCAAACGCACAACTCTACAAAGGTAACTGTCTTACGTCCGTGTCTTTCTGGAATTTGTACTTTTCATCGATCAAGGATAAGTACTTTATCAATGCAGGGCAGTGGGTGGTTGGCGGGTGCTCTGGTGTGGTTTGCTCCTTCTTTCCTTTCAAACATCTATCGTCCTTATCTCCCCTTTTTCTTTTTTGTTTGTTACTCTCTTGTGACACCTCTAATCTTCTGCCGCTCATTTGACCTTATGCTGTTGCAAGCGCCGTAAAACCTCTACTAAAACAAAACAAAGACCTTATTGTGTTGCTAGTTCCATAAAACTCTTACTAAAAAATGTGCAGGGCTGTATTTGTCTGTTAATATGTTTATAGGGCCATGTATGTTCACACTCTGACAGGGATATGTGGTTAGCGGCTGAGTTGTTATCATGTTGAACCATGGTATGAATGATCTTTGTTTGAATCCTCATTGCAGGGGTTTTCAGTTCAGAGTTTTTTATTTTTAAATAGGGCAAGGGTGGAGTGGATTTAGCCCTCTCCGTATGTTTTGTTTTACGATCGTATCCATACGACGTGGGGAACTCTGTGCCACCACTTTCCAAAGAGGAAATTTACTTGTTAATCCGATCTGTACGCTTTGCATAGCAGTCTGTCAAAATGATAGAGAGATGAGCAGAGTAAGCCTGATTCCCTGTAAGGACTTCTCTGTTGACATCCACCCCTTGGCGCTCATATGAGGTTATGCAGTTGTGAGCGCTGTAAAATCTCAACTTTAAAAAAAAAGAATAAAAAAGAACTTACTGCATGTGGCTGGATGATGCCCGTGGGTGGCCCTACTTTTGTTCTTTCCTTCTCCTGTTTCTGTCTGTCTGTCTGTCTGTCTGTCCGTCTGTCCGTCTGTCCGTCTGTCCGTCTGTCCGTCTGTCCGTCTGTCTGTCTGTCTGTCTGTCTGTCTGTCTGTCTGTCTGTCTGTCTGTCTATCTGTCTCTCTTTTTTCCCCATCTCTAAATGATAGTTATAAGTTAATGTTCTTCTTTTTACTCTAATTTACTTGTGGGTGGTTGGCGGGTGCTCTGGTGTGGTTTGCACCTTCTTTCCTATCAAACATCTATCGTCTTTATCTCCCCTTCTTCTTTTTTATGTTTGTTACTCTCTTGTAACTACTCTAATCTTCAGGCGCTCATATGACCTTATGCAGTTGCGAGCGCCGTAAAACCTCTACTAAGACTAAACTCACCTTCTTTTTTTTCGTGTTTGTTACTCTCTTGTAACCACCCCCTGGGGCAGTGCCACTGACTAGTGTCTTTAGGCCATTCCCAAAGGGGGGGACATATCTCGTTCAAACACGGTAGAATTGTAAATGGGCTGACTCATGTCACGCTCATAACTGTGCCTGATCTACAACAGGGAACTGCTGCTTTTTCTTTCCTAATCCTTACTATTGTCATTTTCCTCTACTTCTTTTGTATGTTTGTCACACTCTTTTGACCCGCTATTTCCGGGGTGCCTTGATAGTCGAAGCAGACTTTGTGCTGTTGAAGCTAGAGAGGTGAGCAGAGTAAGTCTGATTCCCTGTAAGGACTTCTCTGTTGACACCCACCCCTTGGCGCTCATATAACTTTATGCAGTTGCGAGCGCCGTAAAACCCTCTATTAGAAAAAAAACAAACAAACCTCTCTTGTAACGCCTCTTATCTTCGGCACCTAAATGACCTTACTGTGTTGTAAGTGACGTAAAACTCTTACTAAAAAAAAATTGATGATTTACTCAACTGTTTGTCCCCCCCCCCCTTCAGGAGTCCTGGAGGTACCCCCATGAAAAGCAAGAGGACCGGACGTGTGTCAGGACAGGGGTACAAAGGAACAAACGCTTCATCGTCATAGGTGGTAGGTAACAACTGTTGTTTGTGTAGCGACAGTGCTGTGTTCGTATTGCTCAGCTGTTCCCAGTGGGTGGTTGGCGGGTGCTCTGGTGCGGTTTGCTCTTTCTTTCCTATGTCAATACAAACATCTATCTCTATCGTCCTTATCTCTCCTCCTTCTTTTTAAAAATGTTTGTTACTCTCTTGGAACACTTCTAATCTTTGGTCATTTATGTGACCTTATTGTGTTGCAAGTGCCGTAAAATTTTTACTAAAACAATCTTGGACAAGACGTTGATTTTCTCACCACTGGTTGTTTTTGGCTCCCCAACCTCAAGTGACTTTAACTTTGGAACCAAAGCAGTGAAATAAACACTGTTTTCCTATTTAATCTGATGTCCATAGTATTATATTACCAAAATGCCACATCACATGTGGCCGGCGGGTGGTTGGTGGGTGCTCTGGTGTGGTCTGCTTCTTCTTTCCTATCAAACATCTGTCTTCCTTATGTCCCCTTCTTCTTTTTTATGTTTGTTACTCTCTTGTAACACCTCTAATCTTCTGGCTGTAAAGCCTCTACTAAAACAAAACATAACATTTGGCTCATAGCTCATTCTGTCATTTAGTTACACATTTCGACTGCCCAATGGGCATCTTTGTGGGGCACCTTTGTGGGGCACCTTTGTGGGGCACCTTTGTGGGCATCTTTGTGGGGCACCTTTGTGGGGCACCTTTGTGGGCATCTTTGTGGGCATCTTTGTGGGGCACCTTTGTGGGGCACCTTTGGTCGACAATTCTTCTTTTGTTCCCCACTGTTGTTTCTGTCTTACTTTTTCCCTGTACCAACAAATTGTTATTGTGTCGACTTACTTTTCTTTACTGCAGTGGGTGGTTGGCGAGTGCTCTGGTGTGGTTTGCTCCTTCTTTCCTATCAAACATCTGTTGTCCTTATCTCCTTCTTCTTTTGTTCTTTGTATGTTACTCTCTTGTAACACCTCTAACCCTCAATAATCATATGACAAATTTGTGTTGCAAGTTCAGTAAAATTCTTACTGAAAATATCTTTACGCCGACAGATTTCTGACCTGTGCCTTATGGAGCGTCTCAGCCGTTACAGGCCGGACAGAACGGACAACTGGATACCCAAACTGGCAGTACCGATGAGGCACAGAGGTGTCTCTTCCCTGTCTACTGGACGTTCAAACGACACATAGACATCACTTACCGGTCTGCTGGCAGCAGGGGTGATACAGAGACATCTGATTCTATGAGCTGTCTGCTGGCAATAGGAGCGATACAGAGACATCTATTAGCTGTCTACTGGCAGTAGGAGCGGTACAGAGACATCTATTGGCTTTCTACTGGCTGTAAGAGCGATACAGAGACATCTATTAGCTGTCTGTTGGCAGTAGGAGCGGTCCAGAGACATCTATTAGCTGTCTACTGGCAGTAGGAGAGGTTCAGAGACATCTATTGGCTGTCTACTGGCAGTAGGAGCGGTTCAGAGACATCTATTGGCTGTCTACTGGCAGTAGGAGCGATACAGAGACATCTATTAGCTGTCTGCTGGCTGTAGGAGCGATACAGAGACATCTATTGGCCGACTGCTTCCCTTGTTACAAATTACCATTATTTATTATGTCATTGTGTTTTTCTTTGCTTAAATAAAATTTATGTATATTTGAATATGTGCGGGTTGATTGTTGTTGGCTGTAAATTCAGCATTTTCTAAAAGAAGTCTCTGATAATGTCTGAACGTCTGTGGTGGAATGTGAAGATATCTTTAGTACCGGTGGACTTGGATTTTATCTGAGTCAGCTGCTTTTTAATTGAAACACCTTTTTAAATAATTTTGAAAACAAATTTTATCTTCTCCTTATTTGAAAAACCTGTTCTGTTTCTTTCACTGTTTAGGGATTTTATGTGAGTCAGCTGTATTCTTATTTAACTATCTGAGGATGTGCGTTACGCTCATTCCACAACTGTTCAAGCCGCCCTATACTTTGCTAACCACATAGATTTTTCTGTTCTGCTTTCTGTTATCTGAATTTCTTATAGTAAACGCAAGCAAAAACTTGCCTCTCTATAACACGTGCAAAGTCGTACTTTTGATTTGTGTATGATGGTTTGAAATGCGCGTCAATGTTGCCTGTGGTCTGCTATTACTGGTCAGACATAATATGTGCCTGCTACGTCTTTAAAGATTTAAATGGCTTTTTTAAGATGCTTTTAGAAAAAGATTTAATGTGTTCTGTTTAATTTTAGAAGCTTTACCTGCAGACACAGCTTTTTTTAATGAAACATTCACAGTACTTTATAGTTATGACATCGGTTTTTCTGGGAAATGATGCATGCTTTCTTGTGAGTGTTTGGAGGGCACCACTGGTGGATCCGACATCTTTTCTTTCCTTTCTGTCTGTCCTTACTTTCTCCCAAAATTAAATGACTGTTGTTTTTGTCGATGTGTTTCCGTTTATTCAAACAAAAGTTTTTGCTTTCTCTCTGTGCTACTAAAACAAAACAATTTCTCTCTGTGTCTGTATTGTATTAAATTGTTTCAGAGAATGTGTTTTCCGAATTAGTAAAAAATGTGGTCTGATAATGAGTATTGTAAGTGTACTGAGCGTTTGGTTGATCATGCCACTTTTAAGATTGTACAGAAATGTTTTGGTACTGTGTGGCTGGTTCGAATATTTGACTTTTTAAGACTGGGTGATTGGAGGGTGCTTCGGGTAAGTTGGTAAGTACTATTTCTTGACTCTTTAGGTTTTGTTTCTGTCTATCAGTCTTCCTTTTTCCTGAAAAGGGGGCTCTCGTGGCCTAGAGGTTAAGGTGTTGGCCTCTCCTTCGAAAGGTCCCGGGTTCGAATCCGGGTAGCGACAGAAAAATTTTCTTCTCTAAATTTGTCTCCTTTCACCTCATTTCCTGCTCTCTAGCAATGTTCTGTTGTCTGCTTTCATTTCCACTTTCTGTCCCCACCCCCTCACCTCCTTTGCCCCCTCCTCTGGGCTCCTGACTCTTTCTGCAGCCTTTCTACTGCTACTCCTTGGCTTCTTCTTACTGCTGTCTTTCAGCCACACCCCTGATCTTCTGGTAGGAAAGATCTACACCTAGCCTTCTCGGACAAGGGCGAAAAATCTCAGAGGGCCCTTGTGCAAGTTGCGCACGTTAAAGATCCCTTGGTGGTCTAAAATCGATAAGAGTAGGCTTCGGCCGCCACCTGGGCAAAATGCAAAATTTCCTACCAACTGAAAATATTAGGTATGTCCCGCGCGCTCATATGACCTTATGCAGTTGCGAGCGCCGTAAAACACTTTACAAAAACAACATTTTCCTGAAACTGATTGATTGTTATTGTATCTGTGTTCTTGTCTCTGCTCAAGCAACCGAACGTACGTTTTATACGATTGTAAAAATTTGTTCAGATGTTGAGTGGCTGGTTAAATGTGCGTCCGGCTTTTAGAGATGTAGTAATGTGTGTAAGTATTGGTTTGCAGGTTGTGGACAGTATGACTTTAAAGATTGTAAAAGTGTGCTGAGCAAGTGTTATAGTCGGTCAAAAATGCATTGCACAACTTACACCAATATCTCCTTACCTATCGAATATTTTTTCAAACTCCTGCTTTTGCACAATGACTTGCATCAATTTGTCTTAACAAGTGAATATTTTTTCAAACTCCTGCGCACTGTATTATAGAAAATTCCTTAAATATTAATTTAAAATCCCAGTCGATGGCATTTTTTTGTAATGGCAACATTATGCGTGTTATTGAACGTATGTTGTGGTACCTGTAGGGCAAAGATATGTTCACAATAAAAGTAATTTCTTGTTAGAAGTTTTGTCCCGAAAAAGTGTCATTGGCAAGCTTTGACGTAGGCCATATATGCGTATATGTGTATGAAAAATGTGTGCGAGAAGTGGGAAGTGCTCTGAAAAATCATATTTTTCGTGTGATCGAGATTTTAGTATATTATAAAAATTTATTAAGAAAAGTTTTTTAATCAAGCCTTAGTTGGTGTGGAAAAATGTGATTAAGTTAAGACGAATTGATAAAAATTGCTGTGCAAATTATTGGTGGCATTGTTTCACCCGTTGAAGAGATATTTGAGAATAAGTTGCACCACGAATGTTTGACCCCACTGTAGTCTGTGACTCTGAATGTCCACATGTCAAATGTGAAGTGTGCCGACAAAATGAGTTACTTCTCGCAATCCACGAACGGAAATATTGGCCAAAGGTCGACACTATAGGGTTAGATTAGTAGGTTTTCTATTGATGCCATGTTCTTTTTGTATAACGTGCCTTTTATTATTCCATACTAATAAAATGTAAAAACTACACCTAAAAGCGTGTGATGCATCTATTTCTATAAGGTTTGGATCCGAGAAGTAACTCATTTTGTCAGCACGCTTCACAAATGTTTTTGAGTATAAGAAATGGTTTGGATGTGGGCTCTCTCTGTGTCGTTGAAATGAAAAAGGCTTCTATATTTGAGGTCTTTTATCTAACGAGTATTATTTATTGTACAGTTGAACACAAAATAGACTTTTGTTTTAGATCCGGTTTTAGTAATTCTGTTTGTATAGAGTGGTAGTGTTACTACATTCAATGTTTTACTACTTGCTTTTTCAGCAAAGGTCTAGTTGATGTCTCCATTCTGAACTTATTTGACCTAATATGCTCATGTATGGTGTCCTTTCTCTGTGGAGCTAACGTGAGTGTGGCTATGACATCATCAGACCTGCCACTCATCGCGATTTAATCGGGATATCCTGATTTTTTTTGCCCCAAATCTCAAGTATCCTGATTTTGATCGCATGTATCCCGTTTTTTTTTTATTCCTTCTGTTGCGCCAGATTTTTCTAAAAACTAACTCTGCCTTCATGCCTTATGTACACCCAAGATAAATTTTTAAGTTGGCTTGGCAGTCACCCTGGTGATTTGTCGTTGTTCCATATCATTTTCCCCAGATCCAAATTTTTCCCCCTTGAGATCCTGATTTGTAGATTTCGTAGATTGGCAGGTCTGCATCAGGGGCACAAGACAATTGTAAACTTATTTTTAGAAGGGGGACCTCAAATTCCACAAATAGACCTTTACCGTAATCGTTTCATAGCTTGTGTCCAAGTGGCTTTGATCAAAGTGGTTTGTTTGTTGATGCAGCGAAACTGATCAAAGACTGTCATACAGCCCGGTGGAATTGCTTGTTTCGGCAGTTTTAAAAACGCTGTTATTTCACCGATGTCCTTTTATTTCCTCGAGCGAGTGCCATGTTTTTTGTCTCAATGACTTCATTAGAATGCCTTCTCCGTGTCTATTTTGTGGCTGGCTTGACTTTGACCCAATCTCTAGTGTTTGAGGTTTGAATCCGAGTGAGATGGTAATTTTTGGTGGTATCAATAGGAAAAATATGTTTCATGTGAGTGAGATTGTAATTTTTGGTGGTATCAATTGTAAAAATATGTTTCATGTATCATGTATGTATTGCCTTTCAGTGGTTTGTCTGGTTTAAAGTTGGGGGGGGGGGGGGGGATGCCACTGACAGTTCCTACTACTTGATACACCTGAGGGCAACAAATGACTCAATCTGTTTCCCTATATATGTATATTGAGACCTCAGTGTCCTATCTACATTTTTAATATAGGCGTTGGGGTGCCTTGATAGTCGAAGCAGACTTTGTGCTGTTGAAGCTAGAGAGGTGAGCAGAGTAAGTCTGATTCCCTGTAAGGAATTCTCTGTTGACATCCACCCCTTGGCGCTCATATGACCTCATGCAGTTGCGAGCGCCGTGAAACCTTACTAAAACTAAAACTTCCTGGGTCTACTCTTTTTTCTGTTCCTGTCTGATTTCTGGTTGTGTGCTTTCACCTCTATACTGTCTAGTTGTAGTCTTGTCAGATGCCCAAACCGTTTAATTTGTTGCTTGTCTATCTATGTATTGTAAGCAGGGAGCTGTGCCATCTAGTTCTCAGGACAGAGGTCTCGTTTCTCACCCTCTCTCTTCTTGTGATGGTTAATTTTTTGTGTGGAAAGCATCTCATTTACAAGACGTTGATTTTGCTTCGATTGCTCTTTGTTGTAGTCCATGTTTGGGCTTGGTAACAAAGTATCGGTATGAAGATGCTGTTGATAAATCGGTGCTTTGTGTCCACCGTGATGTTGGGTTGTGAAAGAAATAGTGTCCATTGGTAAATTACAGATTTATCAATGTCATGCTCATACTGTGCCGGAACAACACACAGGGAACTGCTGCTTTTTTTCTTTCCTCATCTTTACTATCGTCATTTTCCTCTACTTCTTTCGTATGTTTCTCATTCTCTTGTTAACTGCATTTTCCGGGGTGCCTTGATAGTCAATGCAGACTTTGTGCTTTTGAGGCTAGAGAGGTGAGCAGAGTAAGTCTGATTCCCTGTAAGGACTTCTATGTTGATAAATCGGTGCTTTATGTCCACCGTGATGTTGGGTTGTGAAGGAAATAGGGTCAGATGGTGTGTTACATGCAATATTGACCATTTTTTATTCTGGCTTCTATTGTTTTGACCATCTTTCCGTCTTGGGCGAACGCACTTCCCTGGTATTTGAACTCTTCTACTCCCTTGACTTTGCTGTTGTCGACTGATGTTTAGGGGTCTGAGTCTGATGATTTGCTGATTTCCATTTCCATCGCCTCGGTTTTGCTTGTTCTGATCTTCATTTATGATCTTTGGAGCTTTTGTTCTGTTTGTTAGCATGTTCTTGGAGAGTCTTCTCATTCTCATTGTCGCTTTGTGTGCTCTGATCTTTGGCAAAAAAAAAAAAGCCTTACGATTTATTGTGTTGTCAGTACTTTCTTGTAACACCTCTTGTCTTGGGCAGTGGGTGGTTGGCAGGTGTTCTGGTGTGGTTTGCTCCTTCTTTCCTATCAAATATCTATCGTCCTGATCTCTCCTCCTTCTGTTTTATATTTGTTACCCTCTTGTAACACCTCTAGTCTTTGGCACTTGTATGACCTTATTGTGTTGCAAGTGCCATAAAACTGTTACTAATACTAAAAAAATGCTGTAGAACTGTTACCAAAGCACTACAAAATGTCATATTACGCAGTATTGGATTTCATTCGTTGAAAAACTCTGCTGTCTTTCATATTTTTGTGTATTATTCATCGCCTCGTCTTTCCAGATCACACGAGACTTGTCTTTCCCACATTTGTTTCATGATGATGTGTCTTGTTGATATATTATCGTCACTGTTTGACTCTAACGCGTGTACCTACCAAGCTGGGTTAAACATTAAAAAAAATCTCAAACATTGTTGATCACAACCATAATGACAATTGGTGGTGCTGTGTGTAAAAAAGCACATTCTAAACATAATTATGAGCATTTCTAAAATATCGTCTTTAAGTAAGGAAGAAGTTACGTTACCGTCTACTTTTCTGAAAATCAATATTTACCCCCAGATGCAGATAGAGAGTCACACATTGATGATATAATATACATGTATTATTTTTAAAATGTACTTAATATATATATGTTGGAGGCACAAGAATATATCAAGGAGGCACAAAAATATATCAATATATATCTTTTTTTATCTGTACCCAAAATTGCTTTCCAAGAAATTTGCCAATACATGTATTATAATATGCGCAAGTTCAAAATGCAGTGGAGTGTGCATAAACCGAGCAGCTAGCCAAAGGGAAATAAAATCCCTTGATTTTTCAGAACTTCTATTTAATAAACGGAAGACCTGGTTACATTAAAGAAAATCCTGCCGTCCTGCAGATTTTGCTCGGCTTAAGCGGACTCCTCTGTATTGGCACGACTGGCACGACTGCTTTTGCTCATGGACCTATTTCTTGGCTGTGAAGTAATACTTTGCCTTGATGTGGCCGTGCTCAATTCACAAACCCCGATTGTGGGTGGATGGCGGGTGCTCTGGTGTGGTTTCCTCCTTGTTTCCTATCAAACATCTATCGACCTTATCTCTCCTCCTTTTTTGTGTTTGTTACTCTCTTGTAACACCGCTAATCTTTGGCACTTACATGACCTTATTGTGTTTGTTACTCTCTTGTAACACCGCTAATCTTTGGCACTTACATGACCTTATTGTGTTTGTTACTCTCTTGTAACACCGCTAATCTTTGGCACTTACATGACCTTATGGTGTTGCAAATGTTGTAACTAACTATGAAAACTCTGATTCTATTTGTGTAACTGTGTAAGAAAAAATCATGCAAATAATAATTTTCTTAGTCTGCTGTATTGGTGTGTCGTTATACTTGTGTGTCTGTTATTGTTGCTTCTTCTTTCCTATCAATCATCTATCGTCTTTATCTCCCCTCCTTCTTTTGTTGTGTTTTGTTACTCTCTTGTAACACCTCTAGTCTTCGGCACTTATGTGACCTTATTGTGTTGCAAGTGCCGTAAAACTCTTACTAAAACTAAAAAAAAACTTTTCTTCTTTTCTCTGACCTTGCGTGTTTGGGGGAAACAGGCTGCGTTGAGGAAGAAGAGATCAGTCATACTACATGTACAGGTTTCGCTAAATCTGAAGTATTTGAAGTATAGCCGTGGGTGGTTGGCGGGTGCTCTGGTGTAGTTTGCTTTTTCTTTCCCATCAAACATCTACATGTATTGTCTTAATCTCCCCTCCTTTTTTGTGTTTGTTACTCTCTTGTAACACATCTATTCTTCGGCACTTACATGACATTATTGACTTATTGTGTTGCAAGTGCCGTAAAACTCTTACTAAAACTGAACTAAAAACGTCAAGATGTCCAGACGTATCAACAAATAACTTTTATGTGTAAATGTATAATATATATATATATATACATGTATGTAATATAAATAAAAGCTGAAAATTAACTTGGGTCGTTGGAGTTTGGTTTGTTTTTCTTGTTCAAGTTGTGAGTGGTTGGCGGGTGCTCTGGTGTGGTTTGCTTCTTCTTTCCTATCAAAAATCTATCATCCTTATCTCCCCTCCTTCTTTTTAATGTTTGTTACTCTCTTGTACATGTAACATTTCTAATCTTCGACACTTATAGGACCTTATTGTGTTGCAAGTGCCATAAAACTTTTACAAGAACTAAGAACTTGTTCAAGTTGTTGTTATTACCAGACCAATGGGTGGTTGGCGGGTGCTCTGGTGTGGTTTGCTTCTTCTTTCCTATCAAACATCTATCGTCCTTATCTCCCCTCCTTCTTTTTATGCTTGTTACTCTCTTGCTCTCTTGTAACACCTCTAATCTTCGAAAACTTATATGACCTAATTGTGCTGCAAGTAAGTGCCTCCCCCTCCCTCTGCACCCTCCCCTAACTCCCCCCTTATCTTGTCTTGAAATTAAAGAAAGCAAAAGGAAAAAACAAAACAAAACGAGAAGGAGGAGGAGGAGGAGAAGAAGAAGATGATGACGATGATGAAGAAGAAGAAGATGACGATGATGAAGAAGAAGATGACGATGATGAAGAAGAAGAAGAAGACGAAGAGGAAGAGGAAGAAGAAGAAGGAGGAGGAGGGGGAAGAGGAAGAAGAAGAAGAAGAAGAAGAAGAAGAAGAAGAAGAAGAAGAAGAAGAAGAACAACAACAACAACAACAACTACAAAAACAACAACAACAACAACAATAACTACAAAAACAACAACAACAACAACAACAACAACAAAAACAGAAGCAACAGCAATAACAACAACAAAAACAATACCAGCAAACAGAAGAAGAAGAAAATAAAAGAGAGATTCCAAACGTTTATTCAAACTTTCCCAACAAAAGTGACCCACAAACCAGCCGGCACTAGGGTGTGTCCCTCTCAGTAGCAATAGACCAGCACACAGCTTGTCAGTGTCCGAGCTACACAGTCGTGCCACAAGACCACTCCACAAAGAAAACAACAGACAACCGACAGTTCCACCCAGGATTTCTACCTCCAACGATGTCACACTCAGGCCACAAAAGCTGGACATTTTGACATCGACAAAAATCGTACTGTCTGCTTAGTTAATATTAATTAAACCCTGACAGATCAATGCAAGGTTTGAGAAGGCAACCCTCCAACTGTGATAATAAGCCATTATATTTTGAAAAATCCAAACCATTTTACATACCGTAACCAAAATAATGTGGTCTCCTCTCTGATGTTAGACAATTTATATATATATATATATATATATATATATATATATATATATATATATATATATATAAATATATGGAAATGCATGTACTGGAATTATCTTCACTGGTATGGTTGGATCTCTGCCACCCCCCCCCCCTCGTCCCCGCACCCTCTTCTCCACTCCCCTCTTCTCCACTCCCCTCTTCTCCACTCCCCTCTTCTCCTCTCTTGAAATTAAAGAAAGCAAAACGAAAAAAACAACAAAAAACAACAACAACACAACAACAACAACTACAACAAACAAACAACAAAACAATTAGTTGCCTCCCCTGCTCCTGTGTTCTTTTCCAGAGCGTACACTCACAACTCACAGTCCGCATTTCGTGACTTTCAACTAAAAGAGAAAGAAATGACATTTAAAAAAATGAAAAAGCAAAGAAACAAGAAACATCGTGTTTTCATCAACTTGGATTATTTGGCATCGAAGTAAAAGATAATCAACAGATATCACATTTTGTACTGCCATAAAAGGTATGTGTGTGTGTGTGTGTGTGTGTGTGTGTGTGTGTGTGTGTGTGTGTGTGTTTGTGTATGTATGTGTGTGTGTGTGTGTGTGTGTGTGTGTGTGTGTGTGTGTGTGTGTGTGTGTGGGGGGTGATAGAGGATTCAGCACTTGGGTGGAGTCGGCTTCCCCTTCATGCTATAAATTGGTCGCTTCTAAGGACAAGCGGGCTAACCCAGATTTCGGGGGTTTCCAGAAATCTTGACCTACACCAAAAGTGGGCATTGCCCTACCTATATGGCGTCGGTGGCCTAGTGGTTAGGCTTTCGGGTTCGCAACCGTAAGGTGGTGGGTTCGAATCCCGTCAGGGACTCGACGTTGTGTCTTTGGGAAAGGCACTTTACACGAACTTTCCTCACTTCACCCAGGTGGGAATGGGTACCCGGCTATAGACAGCGAAAGATCTTGTCAGTTTGTTAGTGTTTGAGCGCTTAATCAGCTGCTTGCACTGTATGTTTCCCGGGAAGCTGAGAATGTTTCGGAGTATTCTATGGTCTGCTGGGGTAATAATATAGTATAAAACGCATAGAGCTTGCTGTTGAAGGGGGGTATGTGCTATACAAATGCTATTTTATTATTATTATTATTATTATTATTATTATTATTATTATTATTATTATTATTATTATTATTATTATTATTATTATTATTATTATTATCATTATTATCATTATTATTAGTATGAGAAGTTTGGTATCATTGGTGTGTATATTTTTTTTGGTTATGGAGAAAACACTCCCTGTCTTTTTAAGAAACTGAACAAGGGGCAAAAAACTTTACCTTCGATTTTCTCAAAACAGCGTTTTTCGGGATAGTCGACTTATGCTCAAAAGCGACCAATAACATCCTTGAAACAAATCGACCAACATATTTGCGGCATAAGCAAGAAAACAGCAACAACAACAACACACACATACACACACACATACACACTTACACACACATACACACACATACCCACTTACACACACACATACACACACACAATTTCAAGCAGCATGAGACTGCACCATAGTGCGGTTAAAAAATTCGAGAAGCAACTTATCCTCAAATGTCTCTTTAACGGGTTTATTAATGTCCTCCCAACTTAGCACAGAAGTTTGTATTAATTTGTCTTAACTGTCCCCGCTGTTTTATGCACCTCGCATAATTTAGCAAAATTTGGTGATTTTTTTGCATAATTTCGGATTATTTTCCCTTATCATTCTTTGTTGAAATAAACAGAATCGCATAATTTCACATTTCGGGCTCAATTTGCATAATTTTAGAATTTTTCTTGCATAAAACGACGGGGACAGTCTTAACTTAATTACAATTTTCTACAACAATTGAGGCAAGACTTTAAAAAAAAAAAAATTTCTTCATAAAAAAGTACTATAAATCTTCGTCATGCCGAAAATGGGATTGTTCACAGCAGTACCTGCTTCTCACACACAATTTGCATATAGACCTAATATTATGGCCTACGCCACTGCTCATCAATGACAGTTTTTAAGTATCAAAACTTGTTACAAGAAATCTATTTTATAGTGAGCACATATTTTGCACTAAAGGTTCTCGAAACATACGTTCGGTAATTATAATGTCGCAAATAAAATTAAAAAAAAAAGCTCGTTCCAATTCCAAGTGAGCTTCACCTCTGTCATGTCCCTTTCCACGCATCTCCTCCATATTTCCCGTCAAATTCCGTCAAATTCCCACAACGATGCACAAACAATTTTACGTAAAAATAAAGCTAGTAGTGCGTTGTTTGGAAGACTCGGAGTGAGGGTTTGGGACGGTTACAGCATTCGCACAGAGACAAGCATGAAAGTACACAAAACTGTGGTCTTCCCAGCCCTGTTGCAAGATGCCAAGACCTGGACAATGTACCAAAGCCATGCCATGACGTTTAATCACTTCCAGATGAAATGCCTCAGGGGAATTTTTGGCATGGCACCACATCGCAGAATAAAATATATGTACCAGAAACCAAAGTTCTCAAAAGGGCAGATGCGGAGAGTCAGTCTTTTTTAACCCTATCCGTACACCCTGGGGTTATTTTGTATCCCTGGGGTTATTTTGTATCCCTGGGGTTATTTTGTATCCCTGGGGTTGTATTCTTCACATTTTAGAATACTTCTAGTACGAAGATTTCTTTGAAACTTTCAGTTTTTCTAAAAAAAATAATTTAACAGACTGCTCTGCAAAGTGTACGAATCGGATTAACGAGTAAATTTCCTCTTTGGAAAATGGTGGCACAGAGTTCTCCACGTCGAATGGATACGATAGTAAAACACGACGTACGAATAAAGTTAAACCTTAACCACACCCTACAACTTACTGATTTCAGGCATCCCTGGAAATACGTGTCACCATCCACGACAGGATGTCCGACGATTAAGTCGCTTTGTCTTCGCGGCAGTTCACCTGGAACAAGTTTTTACAAAAGTTATCCAAATAATATATCGTTAAACGGACGATCGAAAGAAAGGTACCACTTTTTGGTTGTGTATAAAAACTAGAGAGTCCTTACGCTTTTCATTTCAAGAAAGTAATACTAAGTTGATCTACTCTAAAAAGCAAATCCCGTAATAAAAAACAACAACTTTTCAGGGATGTGATTAGCGTTTACAGCAACACATATCAAATTTAAAAACATGGAAAATTGGTATCTTTTCCCGACCACAAGACGGATTAAAAAAATAATTTTTCTTTGTGTTTTTAAAATTAAGATCTCTATGGATTTTAGGTCTCTGTGTTTACCAATAAGTTGATTGAATGTTCACTGAAAATCGTGCAAGTTTTCGACCTCTCTACCAGGCTGGGTGTCCAAGGGGGTACATAGTTTAGCTGAAACTACCACTACTACTACAACTGCTACTGCTGCTACTGTTACTGCTACTGCTGCTACTACTACTACTACTACTACTACTACTACTACTACTACTACTACTACTACTACTACTACTACTACTACTACTACTACCGCTACTGCTACCGCTACTGCTGCTGCTACTGCTACCGCTACTGCTACCGCTACTGCTACCGCTACTGCTACCGCTACTGATGCTGCTACTGCTACTGCTACCGCTACTGCTGCTGCTACTGCTACTGCTACCGCTACTGCTACCGCTACCGCTACCGCTACCGCTACCGCTACCGCTACCGCTACCGCTACCGCTACCGCTACCGCTACTGCTCCTGCTACCGCTCCTGCTACCGCTACTGCTACCGCTACTGCTACCGCTACTGCTACCGCTACTGCTACCGCTACTGCTGCTGCTGCTATCTAATAATAGATAGCATTATATACAGAAAATCCCCGCTCAACAGCAAGCTCTATGCGCTTCACAATCTATACTATTAGCCCAGCAGACCTGAGAGCATTTTGAAACAACCTCAACTTCCAGGGAAGCATACAGTGCAAGCAGCTATTTATAAGCGCAAAGGCACTAACATAAGTCCGGTGAGTCTGTCTCCCTACCTGTGACGGATGCGGTCCGCGTGTTTTGACCAACGGTCAGCTTGAACTCCGTACCATCGTAGACGAAGTCAAAGGCCTGTGACCCACCCTAAGAAAAAAATAAAAAACAAAACTGCACCACAATATTCATGCTCTTTATAAGAAAGAGAGAAACTAACTGACAACATCAAGTATGTGTATGGAGATAAAAGCCATAAGTGAAGCTCTACACTGGATCAAGAACACAAGCCATCAGGGAGCAGTAATCATTACTGACTCAATGAGCGCGCTACAGAAGGTACAGAAAGGGATGCTGTATGTGGACTGGAAGGCTACGATCAGGGAGAGCAGCCTGGAAAGAGTGGCCTGGATCTTCTGCCCGGGTCACGCGGGGGTAACCGGCAACGAGAGAGCAGACAAGCTGGCTGGAGTAGCAAAAGTGGGAGGGAATTTGACACTGGACCCACCAACCGTCCTAAAGGGAAAATTTGAGGAAGAAGAATAGGGCGGATAGCGGTTCCCACACTCTAGGGAGACTGAAGGAGAAGGGGATCCAAAGAGGAGAGGGGAAACACAGCCATCTGTGCGGACCAGTCCGACGGATCTCCAACCAGATTATGATGGAAACTATAAGTAGACAGACTCTGGGATGGATCCTGAAAGGGGGGGGGGGGAGAGCAGAGATGGACATGTTCCGACTGCAGTGACCCCAACACAGTGGACAAGTAAGGACAAGTAAGTAAGTAAGAGGAACTGTCATCGGTATAAAATCAAGACAAACAAACAAACAAATAGGAAAACAAACAAACAAGCAAACAAACAAACAAGCAGGCACACAAAAACACAACAACAAACAAACAAACAAACACTAACTTTTTCTGCGTGTTTTTTTTTCTTTCGTTACGTCAAATGAATGTTTCGTCCGACCTCCCACTTTCTCTCCAGTTGCTAATGTCTCTCCCTCCCATTTTTTTCTGTCTCCTTGGCTCTCTCACTCTCCCTTTCCTTTCCCACTCCTCCCACTTCTCCAATATCCCTTTCCCTCCTCTCTACCCTTTTCATGTCTGTATTTTCTGAGAGCCCCCTCCTCCCTTCCTAGGCTTTTCCGTCATCGAAATCTCTCTGTTTCTGTCCGTCCCTGTCTCTGTCTGTCTCTGTCTCTGTCTCTGTCTGTCTGTCTGTCTGTCTGTCTGTCTGTCTGTCTGTCTCTCTCTCTCTCTCTCTCTCTCTCTCTCTCTCTCTCTCTCTCTCTCTCTCTCTCTCTCTCTGTGCCAACACCCACTTTCCTTCTCCCCCCTCTCCCCCCTCTCCCCCCCTCTATCTCCTTCTGTAGCAATCTGTCAATGCTCTCCCTCACCCCATATGAAGCTCCAATGTGACAGGCGCAGACACTGTTGTCGTAAGTAGCCCTATCTCTATCTCTATCTCTTACCCCCTCTCTCTGTCTGCCAACCCATACTCTCTCTCTTCCCCATCCCTTCTGTCCTCCCCCCCCTCTCTCTCTCTCTCTCTCTCTCTCTCTCTCTCTCTCTGCCAACACCCACTCTCCTTCTCCCCCCCTCTCCCCCTCTCTCTCCCTCTGTAGTAATCTGGCAATGCTCTCCCTCACCCCATATGGAAGCTCCAATGTGACAGGGGCAGACACTGTTGTCGTAAGTAACTCAGCCTGAATAGACGTCGCACCAGTGGCTCCGTCCTTGCTCAGGCCCAGATAAAATCCAGGAGTTATATGCAGGTCTGTAGAGGATATAATCTCCTATAAATAATATTTATATAATAATAATAATAATAATAATAATAATAATAATAATAATAACAATAATAATAATAATAATAATAATAATAATAATAACAATAATAATAATAGTAATAATAATAATAATAATAATAACAATAATAATAATAATAATAATAATAATAATAATAATAATAATAATAATAATAATAATAAT
>NW_004797285.1:2893556-2901956 GCF_000002075.1 Aplysia californica | reverse complement strand
ATAATAATAATAATAATAACAACAATAATAAATAGCATTCATCCTGCGCACTTTCATTTTCTAAAAGTTCAGTTTCTTCAAAAGGTTAGGAGAGTTTTCTCTATAGCCAAACATACATACACGCCAATGAAATCAAACTTCTACTATAGGTAGTGCAATGCCCTCTTTTTGTTTTGGTAAAGATTTTCTGGAAACCCCGAAATGTGGGTTAGCCCGCTTGTGCTTATAAGCAACCATTTATGTTGATGATCGTAAAACAAATTCATTACAAGATAATGTCTACCCTGTCGAGAATCCAATCTGTGCTATCTAATCCAAAATAATCAGTTTGTTCACTATGACTTAACTTAAATACTATTGTTACATTTCTGGACCTTATTCCTCCAGGGAAGAGTAAAGTAAAGTTTGAATTCATCATTTTAAAACTTGGTTTTCGAAGCTTGCTTTGTAAGATGCCGGTGTGCTTTAGGCTCTAAATACATCAAACATTTACACCCCTTTTCTCTAACCGTTTCCCCCTTTTTTGTGTGCTCATTTTCAATTAAACTTGTTCCAGTTTTTTACCACATGGTAATGGACTATGCAGAAAAAAGGAATACATATTGAGATTAGTGGTCTGTAAGACATAAGGACAGAAGAGCTGACAGGTGACATTGTTTTGTGTCTAAGAAAGCCCCACATTATAACTGCAACAACTCAATATAAGAAGGAGAGAAGCCGAATTGTAATGAAAGCAAAATGTGAGGCATCGTGGTGGAATCAGGCTCTCGTCAATTTTTGGGCATGTAGAGTTATTGGTATCATCATAAAGCGTGTTCACTTGTCTTTTTTTGGATGGAAGAAATATCCATTTATCTTGAATACAAGTCGAGATATTTGCGAAAGAAGGAGATGGGGGTCACCTGTTTTCAGAGGAAAAATTAGTGAGAAAATGGCCGCCAAAGATTAGTTATTTCCTTAGCTTAAGAGTCCGTGGTAACTTAAAATTTACATTTTTTGTGCCTTTATTCAACGTTTTTCAGAAAATTCCACACAGAAATTAGTTCTTTAATGGGCATGAAAGGTGTCAAGCCAAAAAACAAAAATTTGATAAAATTTCACAAACCTGCGGAAAAGGCAAGTTTCTTCACTTTTATTATTTTGATTCCACCACACTGCCTCACAAATCGAGAATCTTTGATGAACGTGTAGCTCTAGCTTATACAGCGTACAAGTATGTTACCTTGTGCACAGTTGCCTAAAATGGCCATCTTGTCGATTACTTTTGATGCATCAACTTCAAATTCTCCTGTGATTCGCAGAGTATCTCCGAAATTGAAATTGTTGAAAGTTGGAACTGCGAAGTAAGAGGAGCTTGCGCTGTTGAAGCAGGCAGGCCCACCAGCTGAAATATTAAGGTCGTATATGAAAAAAAAAGGAGGGCGGAGGGGAAGGGGGGGGGGGGAGAAAACATAGGACCTAAGTCCCCTTGAGGTTGTTTCGAGAAAAGAGGGGAAAAAAGCAAATGGACTTAAGAATGGTAATGTCATGATCTCCGAACGAGCCTGCATAATTTGTTAAGGCCACAACCCTGATTTTAAACCATCCAGTCATTTTATTCAAATGGCATGATGCGCATCCTCTCTCCTGACGTATGACAGAACTTTTTTAAAAAATTTTTTTTTTTTAGCAAAGTGTACCTTGCCTTGCCCCTCTATTTTTTTTAATCGCTTGAATTTTATGTCAATCAGAAACTTAAGTAACTATCAGAGAGTTTACAGTAATACTGTAAACCCTCTCTGGTAACTATGCAAGTCTTGAAATCTTACTGTCCATCACATTGCATGATGTTGGTCGTTATGGAAATACAGATCAAACTACAACGATGGTGTTGGCCCAGTGGATCTATTGTTATATTATATAGCTAAAAAAATGCAAAGAATGGCTTACCCGTAACCTCTACGTTTCGGTTCGAGACCCAGAAAGAGTTGGCAGCGTCTGCTAGGGTACCGGAGCCTGTACTGAGTACAAACAAGGGTCCGCATGATGTCGACGCCACTGTACTGGGGGCTGCAAACACACGGAGAAGAGAAGAAGAATTACAAGTTCAGCAACTGGAAAAAGAAAACGAGGAAGACCAACTGGAAGCTGTAGAGGCACAATAAGGGGTAAGGCTATCACCCAGGGCTTGGGTTTACCGAAAGTGGAGGACGTGGCCAGGGACAGACAAGCGTGGCGTCGACTGTTCTCCGCCTTATGTAACTGACGGTATAGGGAGAGAGTAAAAATGAGGGTGGTTGGTGGGTGCTCTGGTGTGGTTTGCTTCTTCTTTCCTATCAAACATCTATCGTCCTTATCTCCCCTTCTTCTTTTCTATGTTTGTTACTCTCTTGTAACACCTCTAATCTTCTGGCGCTCATATGACCTTATGCAGTTGCGAGTGCCGTAAAACCTCTACTAACACACACACACACTAAAGAGAGTAACAAGAGTAACTAGTAACAGAGGTAGCGCAGTGCGTGTGGTATACATCTGAAGAGCACAGGGGAAAAACGACGGTAGTCACAAACTGGAAATTGTGAGGGTGGCAATTCTAAAAGACTGTGGACTCATAACTTCATATCTGTTTGACTGGTGGTTTATTGCTAAGTGTTGCTGAATGGTAAATCTAACAACAATAATCAACCAACAGTTGAACAGAAATACAGTCATGAGTCAACACGCGTTGAAAATTGGTATCATCACAATATTCAGTTTGCGACTACCGTCGTTTCCCCCTGTCTACATTAGGGTATGTCTGTGGTGTAGGGGGTGGGGTTTTTACTGTTGCATGTAGAAGATGTTGGTTCAATCCCGTGTGGCAGATGGTTTAACTCTTTGATTCCGGAGCGCCACTTAAGTGACGTTTTGGGGTACCGATTTCGTCAACCCCAAGATCTGAACCTATTTTCACGCATATTGCGATTTTCTGTACTATTACGAATGGTTTGAGCGCTCACACAAACGAATCCATCAATATTTGACTGAATTACAGCCGTTTTATGATAACACCCTTCGCGCCTTGGTGGGTAAAATTGCAGAATCCCCTGCGTATTGAAAGAGTTTAAAAAAAAATCGAATAGCGACATCTTTGTCTGTCTCCTAAGATGTTGTATCCCACTTTCCACGGGTTCGGCCCAGACATGTAGGGTCGAATAAGATAAGATGAGATAAGATAAGATAAGATAAGGTAAGGTAATACTTTATTATCCCAGAAGGAAATTTTCCTTGGCTGTACAGGGCCGTAAAAACACATGCAGGTATACATTAAACATTTTAAAATCATATATATTACTCTCATTAAAATACAATATGAAAGGAGAAGTAAAGCTGACAAAATGTACATTTACATCAAATGCATCATTCAACCACATGCAGGAATTTAAATACATTAAGCTCCAGCCTATGATCTAAACTGCGTCGATGGGGGCGTAGACTATTATCATTAGAAATGTATATCTGTGTAAATATGTAAATGTCAGGATAGAATAATATGTATATATGTATATACAGCTGTATATATATATATACATATAAGTTATAAGAATATGAGTACGTAAGTACTAGAAGCGTACTCTTTCCATTGGTAGAACAATCTATGACTCGGTGAAAAAAAGTTGTCAACCATTGTTTCTTTCTCCTTCCATTTTACATAAGTTTTAAATGATTCTTTCTTTCTGAAAGAAAGAAAAACTATTGGAAATATCATCTTTCTGTCTTTTTCTCCGTTCTGAAAGAAAGAAAAACTATTGGAAATATCATCTTTCTGTCTTTTTCTCCGTTCTGAATTAAACAAAAACTATTGGAAATATCAACTTTCAGTCTTTTTCTCTTGAAAAATATAAATGGGCAAAACAAAGTGAAACGAAAATAGAAGCTAGTGGGTGTCCTTCATAATTTGAAGTTTGGGGTTTACATTTGAAATTTCTTGAAGCTTCAGTCAAACCTCGCTATACCGCCACCCTTGGGGCGGTCATGAAGTTGGCGGAACAGCGGGCCTGGCGTTTCAGCGGGGTTCCTCTGTTGGTCGCTTTTAAGGACAAGTGGGCTAACCCAGATTTCAGGGGTTTCCAGAAATCTTGACCTACACCAAAAGTTGGTATTGTTCCACCTATAGGACAAGTTTGTTTTCATTGGTGCGTATATTTGTTTGGTTACAGAGAAAACTCCCCTAGCCTTAAAAAAAACCCTGAACAAGGGGCAAAAACTTTACTGTTGATTTTTTCAAAACAGCATTTTTCGGGATAGCTCCCCAGTGCTTAAAAGCGACCGTATAGCCCAGACAGCCCAAAGTCAAGAAATCGGATTCTGCAGTGCGATCTTTGTTTGGAAAGAGTCTTTTTCTTGGTGATATGCAAGTACATGCACGACATGTATTCAGAGTCGAAAGTCTTCTCTATCTCTATCTGTGTTATCAAATAACAATCAGTGGGTGTTGTGCGCCGTGTGCAGGGTGTACCTCTTGATGGTCTGTTCGCTGGCGGTATAGCGGGGCACAGAAATTGTTAGTTTGTTAGTAATTAATAAATAGTTTGAAGTCTTGAAAGAGGGAGAGAGAGAGAAGTTGGGGAGAGATAGAGAGAGAGAGAGCGAGTGAGAGAGAGTGAGAGAGAGAGAGAGAGAAAGAAAGAGAGAGAGAGAGAGAGAGAGAGAGAGAGAGAGAGAGAGAGAGAGAGAGACATTTAACACGGGGTGGGACAAATAAACACATGAATTCACCTACACAGATGTGTAAGAGACAAAAAGGTACAATCGAAATAATTGTAAGAGAGAAAGTTAAAATCATCATGATATTACTTTCTTCTAGATCACCTGTTATTACAGCATTTTCGTCGAAATCACACAAACAAATGGCGCCATCGAACTTTGTGCCTGGGGGACATTGGAACGTCACCCAGGTTTGATCCTGCTGAAGCATCTCGAATGCGTATGGGTCAGAGGGCACCGCCCTGCTCCGTCTGCAGGCGGAAACTGCAACAATAAACACAGGAAGAGTGTCGCGAGAATGAGCTTAAACTACAACTGTTATCACAAAGAGGATATCGCGAGACACAGCGAAAACTAGAACAATTATAAAGAGAATATCACAAGAAACAGCTGAAACTACGATAATTATTACAATTAGTATCGCGAGAAAGAGCTGAAACTACGATAATTATTACAATTAGTATCGCGAGAAAGAACTGAAACTACAATAAGTGGGTGGTTGGCAGGTTCTCTGGTGTGATTTGCTCCTTCTTTCCTATCGAAAATCTATCATCCTTATCTTCCCTTTTTCTTTTTTATGTTTGTTACTTTCTTGTAACACATTTAATCTTCTGGCGCTCATATGACGTTATGCAGTTGCGAGCGCCGTAAAACCTCTACTAAAACTAAACTAAAACTACTATAATTACAATGAGAATATTGTGAAAAACAGCCGAAACAGCAATCCTTGCCATCTAGGGATCTTAAAAGAAGCGTACACAACAACGAGAGTGTCAGAAGAATGAGCTAAAGCTACAACAACTACATAGAGAATATTGCGAGAAGCAATTCAAACTACAACAATTAATGAGAATATCGTGAGAAAGAGCTGAAACTACTATAATTACAAACTGAATATCGCAGGAAACAGCTGGAATTACAACAAGTACAATGAGAATACAGCGAGAAACAGCCGAAACAGCAATCATTGCCATTTAAAAGAAGCGTACACAATTTGCACCTGGGCCCTCCGAGATTTTTTTTGTCAGTATCCGAGAAGGCTAGGTGATAGATCTCACCAACCCTAAGATCAGGAGGTATGGTATAAAGACAGCAGTTAGAAGGAACCAAGGATTAGTAGTACAAATGCAGCAGAAAACGCCAGGAGCTCTTAGGAGGGGGCAAAGAAGAAGACAGAAAGTGGAGATGGAAACAGACGACAGAACATACTTAGAGAGCTGGAAAGGTGAAAGGATAATTTATTTTAGAGAAGAACATTTTCCGTAGCTGTCAGGTTTCGAAGCCCCGATCTATTGAATGAGAGGCGAACGTCGCACCTCTAGACCACGAGAGGCCCAACGTAGCTGTAAGAATCGATGCAGATAACAGGGAATATAATAACCAAATCAAAGAGGAGTGAGATTAGGATGGGTTATGTCACCAGACCTCTTTAACGCACGCAGTGAAATACTCCTTAGAAATATAGGTGAATGCCCAGGGGTCAAAATGAATGGCAAATATTATTAACTCCTTCACTTTTACAACCTAACAAATAGGTCATGGCAGTTTCAGGTCTGGCAGTGAAGGGGTTAATAACCTCAGATGTGCTGACGACATAGTTTTATTGTTTCTAGTAGTTAGGCCCTCGGATTCGCAACCGTAAGGTCGTGGGTTCGAATCCCGTCAGGGCCCGACGTTGTGTACTTGGGAAAGGCACTTTACACGAATTTTCCTCACTTCACTCAGGTCGGAATGGGTACCCGGCTATAGACAACGAAAGATCTTGTCAGTGTGTTAGTGTTTGAGCGCTTAATCGGCTGCTTGCACTGTGTGCTTCCCGGGAAGCTGAGAATGTTTCGGAGTGTTCTATGGTCTGCGGGGGTAATAATATAGTGTAAAGCGCATAGAGCCTGCTGTTGAGCGGGGATATGCGCTATACAAATGCTATTTATTATTATTATTATTATTATTATTATTATTATTATTATTATTATTATTATTATTATTATTATTATTATTATTATTAGATACAGCGGTGGTGAGAAAGTGAACATGAAGGGTTATATTGCTGATAATATAAAAATCCGTGTATCCTGTTTACAATCACTTAAGCAAAGGTGAAAAGATCAAACAAGTTCAACAGTTTAAATATTTGGGATGTATAATTACATCCGCTGTCAAATGTTCCATAGAAATAACACAAAGAATTGCAACGACTAAAGGTAATTTTGACATAGTTACCAAAATAAAAGTTCTAAAAGGCTATAATAATTGTCCATTCTTTCTATAGACCTACGACCGTGAATGCTGGCTGGACTTTCACTAGAGACTGTGAAAATGATACAGAAGCAACAGAAATGGGGTTTCTTAGGAGACTGGTGAGATTTTCTTGGAAAGAAAACCATCAAATTAGGTATTTTAAGAAGACAACGTGGGCCGTTAGCTAATTTTAAAAAAATGAACGTTATTTTGTTGCAAGTGCCGTAAAAGACTTACTAAAACTAAAAGCAGAAATCTACTCGACTAAGTCTTTATCTAGACTATAGCATGGTGTTTTACAACACGCTCTCCGTCTTTTCTTTTCAACTAGATCTAGATATATCTAGCATTTGGAAAATCCTTTTCAAAATTACTTCTCATTTATTGGGCTCGATCCTGGCTGTATGCATATGGTGGGCATGGGGTGGGGGGTTTACTTTTTGGACTTCAATACTTTTGAAAATTGTTAGAATTATTCGATTATGTCCTGTAACAAAACCATTTAAAACCACCAGAGGCGGTGCTACTGACTGAATTATCTTTAGCCCATTCCCAAGTTAGGGGGGGGGGCATTAACATGTTCTTATGCACAGTAGAATTGTAAATGGGCTGATTCATCGATGTCAAGCTCATAATTGTGCCTGATCTACAACTGGGAACTGCTGCTTTTTCTTCCCTAATCCTTACTATTATCATTGCACCTTCTACTTCTTTTGTGTTTGTCACACTCTTGTGACCTGCTATTTCCGGGGTGCTTGATAGTCGAAGCAGACTTTGTGTTGTTGAAGCTAGAGAGGTGAGCAGGATAAGCCCGATTCCTTGTAAAGATTTCTTTGTTGGCATCCACCTTTTGGCGTTCATATGACCTTATGCCGTTGCGAGCGCCGTAACCCCCACCCCCCCTCTCTCTCTCTCTCTCTTGCCCTTGTAACTCCCAGTGGAGCATAGAGGCCATCAACAACATTTCTTCTCCAGGGAAGCCTGTCCTGTACATCCTTTTCTAGCTGTTTCCATGATGTCCCCCACCTTTTCTATTTCCGCTTGTACCGCTCGCTTCCTTGTCACTTACTTCAAATCCTCGTAAAACCTCTACTAAAACTAAAGTAAAACCACTTCTCACCATGGTTATTGGGGATCTCTTGAGAGTTGTCGACCGTGGAACCACAGGAGTTGGGGCAGCCTGTGTTCTCACCAGTCGCACAGGCCCCATCACGGAATATTTGTCCGGACGGGCAGCAGCTCTGTGACACGGAACCGTTGTTGCAGCTGAGGTACGCTGCGCACCCGGACTTTATCGGCATCAGAGAGGTTTCACTTGTGTCGCGTGGACACTGCGCTGTGGACGACATTTGTTTTTGCATCAGTTCAGAAGACGGAGAGAGAGAGAGAGAGAGAGAGAGAGAGAGAGAGAGAGAGAGAGAGAGAGAGAGAGAGACA
>NW_004797285.1:2883653-2893262 GCF_000002075.1 Aplysia californica | reverse complement strand
TGTGTGTGTGTGTGTGTGTGTGTGTGTGTGTGTGTGTGTGTGTGTGTGTGTGTGTGTGTGTGTGTGTGTGTGTGTGTGTGTTTGTGTCAACTTATGTCAAGGTGTGCATTGTGCATACACGAGTGTTTGCTTTTAGATAGATTCTAGGTTTATAGGAAACAGGAAATGCCCAACTTCCAGATCACAGTCCCTCTCACGAACACTGCAGAAGATATTCGGAGACGTCTCCGGCGAGCACCCAAGAACTATCCAGAGACGCACTCTCGCACACAGATACACTGCTCTGGGTGGGTGTCAAACTGAGTTTGCTGCAGATCACACATATACCCATTAAATATGATGCGAATCAATTATTTTCAAGAACATTTCAAACCGAACTGCAAAATATCAAATTATGGGTTAAAACAGCCCCCTGTAACCACCAGATTTTTAAAAATTTGGTTTCAAGGACCTTATGACCTCCTAGCTTGGTCTGGAGGCTCAAAGCATTTTGATTGGTTTATCTCCGTCCGAGACGTCTCCGAATATATACTGCGCACAAACACACACACTAACCTGCTACACATTCCGAGTCTCTGGCATAAGTGCACGTCAGAAGATCCTGGGACCAAAATAGAGTCGGTGGACAGCTGATGATGTCATGCTTCCAGTCGGACCCAGAAGGCTCACGGAAACACACGACGAATGCCGAGCATGTCCGAGGATCAGGATTGTAGCCCATCTCGCCGATGACAAAACATCCTTGGCACAGTTGGTTTGATGACAGGTCGCTAGAATTTGCCGAGCTAGAAGTAGGGGCTATTACTGGAGGATTTTTCACAGCAGGATGTGGGTGTTGAGGTCCGGGGGAAGAAAGGAAAAGTGAAGCAGTGTTAGAACAGATGTCAGTTCGCCGGCGGGCAGTATTGCATACACACGTAGGCCTAAGTCATTTTTTGGCGGCTTTTGAGATACGTCTGTATGCAATACTTCCCACGAGTTGGTCTAACGCATTCCAAGAACAGAATTGACGAGAGCCTGATTCCAGCACGCTGCCTCACATATAGTAATCATAATCACATGCTTTAGCCCAAACATTTTAAGAATTTTGTTAACCAGTGTTAGAGTACATCATCCTGGGGTGTGTGTGTGTGTGTGGGGGGGGGGGGGGGGGGTTCTAGTGGTCAAGAAGTTACGGTGTTCGCCTTTCATTCAATAGGTCATGGGTTTGAAACCTGACAGCGACGGAACATTCTTTTCTCTAAAACTTTCTTCTTTCAACCCCTTTCCTGCTCTCTAAACCTGCTCTGTCGTCTGCTTTCGTCTCCACTTTCTGCGCCCACTCCCCTCTCCCCTTTGCTTTCTCCTCTGGGCTCCTGACTGTTTCTGCAGCCTTTCTACTGCTACTCCTTGGCTCCCTTTTCTGCTGTCTTTAATCCATACTCCTGATCTTAGGATTGAAAAACATTTAGTAAAGTTGTTCCCGCATCCGATCCGGACATTGGGGATTGCCTTGCTTGTGAGACAACTTCCCGGGCCTTCGGCATATTGTGGTAGGGTGGCCCATTCCTTTCCACGCCGCCTTTACTTCCCCAACTCGAAGTCAGGTACCCATTACTGCTGGGTGGCGGGGGGGGGGGGGGGGGGCGAGGCTCAAACCCAGACTTTCCGCTTCAGAGACGAGCGCACTAACTGCTCCGCCACCGCACCCTCTTAGGGTAAGTAAGATCTAATAGTATCCTTCTTGGATAAGTTCGAAAAACCTCGGAGGTTCCAGAAATATCATGAATATTATGATTCAAGTGTACACTTTGCCTACGTCACGTTAAAAAGGCGAATAGTGCTCGGAGTAATTTTTGCCAATTTGGATTACAGCTTATGTTTCACGTGTCAGATATCAGCCTATATTTCACATGTGAATATATAAGGACTTATTTCACCGATTGTGAAATGCTAAAACAACAACTCCATGCATGGTATAACATTACGTAATTTAATTTCTTAGCCAGAACGCAGTGCACTGTTTATATGTTCCTGTGGTAGTAATAAAGTACCCAAAGCCTGAGTTCTTAATCGGGGTTGATCGCTTTGAAACCTAATGAGATTCTGAGAGAAGGTCTAAATAAATGAACTTTAGTAAATATGTCAACATTTTATTGTTATTGCTGCTATAAATCCCCTATCATTTTTTAGCCGCTCCAGGCAAACCTAAAGAAAACATGTTGGAACCTTAATTTGCAGCGACCTTTATAAATGGGCTTTTGGATTCTGTTGGTCATCCAATTTTTAGACCCGTATGCAAAAATCTGCGATATCAAAATTTTATCTCGATTTATCCGAATTCAGACAATTGTGAACAAGTAGTAGTCACGACTGTTCTGATTTTGAAAGCAATACTTTGTTAGTCTATAGTGCGGTCAAAAATTCGTGGCGCAATTTTTTGTTAATAAAATAATAATAATAATAATAATAATAATAATAATAATAATAATAATAATAATAATAATAATAATGATAATAATAATAATAATAATAATAATAATAATAATAATAATAATAATAATAATAATAATAATAATGATAATAATAATAATTATAATAATGATATATAACATTTATATAGCGCATAAAAAAAAGCAGCTCAATGTGCTTTACATTGGAATACCCATTTTTCAAATACCTTTCTTACTACTTCCTTTTTTTCATTCAATATACATTAATGCACACACACACACACACACACACACACACACACACACACACACACACACACACACACACAGACACACAGACACACACACACACACACACACACACACACACACACACACACACACACACACACACACACACACACACACACACAAACACACTCAGCTATGGAATAATATAGGTTCTCCAATTTTTGCACAATTACTTGTATCAATTTGTCAGATCTAGAACATTCCTTCATAAATTCTTATAAAAAATTCTAGTGGGTGGTTTCTACATATTTTGAAATGTTTACAGCTGAGACAATATTGCTATTAATAACAAGTCCTTTATGTTTTTCTAATCTGGACATTATGCTCATTGAACGCATGTTTTGAGAACCATTAGTGCAAAAAAAGCGTGCACTATAAAATTAAATTCTTGCAACAAGTTTTGCCACTAAAAAGCGTCATTGATGAGCTGTGACGTAGGCCATATATATGCGTAATCAAAATGTGTGTGAGAAGCGGGAAATGCTGTGAACAGTACCATTTTACATGTGACAGAGATTTCAAGTATGTTATTTAAATTATGAAGAAAAGTATTTTAATCTAGCCGCAGTTTTTTGAACAATATGATTAGGTTATGACAAATTGATACAAACTGCTGTGCAAAGTATGGATAACATTGATTCACCCGTTAAAGAGATATTTGAAGATAATTGCGCCACGAATTTTTAACCGCACAAAAGTTCTAAGTTCTAAGTTGTTGTGCGAAAGGCACGAGGACAGCTTTTTATAGTCTGGTCAAAAATTCGTGGCGCAGCCTATTATCAAATATTTCCTAAACTGTCGAACATAGACTCTCCAGCTTTTGAACAGCGATTTGGTATCAATTTGTCTTAACAGATCAATATTCTTGTACACACCTGTTAGCTTTATTCTAGAAAATTCCGTAATAAGTACTAATTTAAAAAATCAAAGTGGATGGTTTCTACAGATTTTTAAAAGTTTACAACTTGGGCATTATCACCTTTAAAAGAAAGTTCGTCATTTTTTTCTCCAGTCTCGACATTATGCTTATTGAACTCAGGCTTTGAAAATCTTTAGTGAAAAATACGTTCATTATAAATTTAATTTCTTGTAAGGAGTTTTACTATTAAAAAGTGTCATTTGTCAGCAGTGAAGTAGGCCATGCGTATACAACATGTGTGTGAGAAGCTGGAAGTGCTGTGAACAAGGCCTTTTTTCGTTTGACCGAGATGCGTAATGTTCTATACCAATTTTTTAAGAAAAGTTTTTAAAACTAACCTCAATTTCTGTGGAAAATATGACTAAGTTAAGATGAATTAATACAAACTGCTGTACAAAGTATGAGAGACATTGATTCACCCGTTAAAGAGTTATTATTTCAAAATAGGTTGCGCTAAGAATTTTTGACCGCACTATAGTATCATCGTATTCAATCTATTCCTTATAAAAATGCCAACTTCAATTGGCCGCTTTTAAGGACAAGCAGGCTAACCCAGATTTGGGTGGTTTCCAGAAATCTTGACCTACATCAAAAGTGGGCATTGCCCTATCAAAAGGAAAAGTTTGGTTTCATTTGTGTGTATATTTGTTTTGTCTCCTTGTCTTTTAAGAAACTGAACACAGGTAAAAAAAACCTTTACCTTCGATTTTCTCATAACAGAATTTTTCGGGGATATGTGAGGCAGCGTGGTGGAATCAGGCTCTGGTCAAAATAATCAAAGTGAAGAAACTTGCATTTTTCCACAGGTTGGTGAATTTTTTTCAAATTTTTGTTTTTTGGCTCAACACCCTTCATGCCCATTAAAGAATTCATTTCTGAATGGATTTTTCTGAGAAATGTTGATTAAAGGCACACAAAAAATGTAAATTTTCTGTTACCATGGACTCTTAAGCTAAGGAAATAACTAATCTTTGGCGGCCATTTTCTCACTAATATTACCTATGGAAACAGGTGACCCCCACCCTCTTCATTCGCAAATATCTCGACTTGTATTCAAGATAAATGGATATTTTTTTCATCCAAATAAAGACAAGTGAACAAGCTTTAAGATGCTACCAATAACTCTACATGCCCAAAAATTGACGAGAGCCTGATTCCACCACGCTGCCTCACATATCCCCCCTTGTGCTTCAAAGTGACCAAATCAGACGGGAAGTACAACACACCTGTGCCCGTCACAAGAGCAGTCGTTGTGAGGCCATCACAAGGCAGCAGGGGGTAATACATCGCTGCAGCAACAGGACGCAGATTTTCCGGAACACTGCTGAGATCCACGCAGTCAGATGAGCTGTTTGTTGGAGAAGTAGACAGGGCAGGCGGCACCGTCTCTGTCGTCGTTGTTGACGATTGTACAGTTGCGACCTGTAGGGTGGTCTTCAAAGCAGGGGCGGTTGTGGTTGTCGTGGTGGTAGTCTTCAAAGCAGGGGCGGTTGTAGTGGTCGTGGTCGGTGTGGATGTTGGCGTGACGTCATCAGTGCCTGGACACGCGGGCTTGGGTCTCTGCATATACAGGACAAAACGGCGGAGAGGGGCGGGGACTCCGGTTAGGTCAACACAAGTCGTTTCCGTAGACGTGACGGGAGTCGTGCTTGTCACTGAACCTTCTTGAGGGCACGGCGTTAAGGGAAGGATTAGATCTAAAATCTCAGGAAGCACCGCTTCATCAAACCCAGAAACGTCGACGCACGGAAGAGCGGTAGGAGTTGTAGTTAGGAGATTCCCGTTTGGATTCACAGTTGATGACGCATCGTTCAATGGACACGGGAGTAATGGCTTGATCCGTTCTATAATAGCAGGCCTCAAATTATCCGGGAAGCCGCTTATATCGATACAAGGCACGGCTGAGGTAAGTGTCGCTTCTGTGGATGCAGGAGTCATCACACGTGTTGTCAGAGATGTAGTCGACTCGGGGCACGGTGGGCGTGGCCTGTTCAGGCGTAACACGAGTCGCTTCCGAGCCGGGGACATACCACTGACGTCAATACAGACGAGCTGAGTCTGTGCCGTCGTGGTACGACCAGCTTCTCTTGTTGTTATCGCTGCTGCTGTGGAGAAGACCTCTGGGTTCTGAGAAGTTTGTGTCCCGGGCAGGGATGTGCCGCCCTCGGGACAAGGCGGGAGAGGCCTGTTGAGGAATAGCAAGAGTCTCCGCCTGGCTGCAGACACCCCGCTCACGTCCACACAGCCCTGGTTGTTTCCACTTGCTGGGCCAGCTGTTGTCGTCAATGAACCGCACGGTAGGTTAGGCCAGATAACGATTTCAATGATCTCACGCACCTCTGGACGAAAACGGAATAAATCTACACACTGGTTTGAAGGAGTGGAGTCTCCTTGGCATGGTCTCAGAGGCCATATAAGACCTATCAGTATTATCCTAAATGGCCCCGTGAATCTGTTTAGATTTACACACGGGAAATTGTCGTCATTGGTCCCTCCAGCTGTTGGAACTACGTCAGGAGCGGAGGTCACCGAGTCCACAACGTCATCAGGACACGCAGATCGTGGAAGTATCAACTCCTGGAGAACGGGGCGTAGAGCCAGGGGAAACATGCTTAGATCTACGCACGGCGTCGGAACCAATATGGTCACATCTTCGATGTTACCAGGCCCCCCTCCTCCTCCTCCTCCCCCTCCTCCTCCTCCGTTATCTGACTCGTCGCACGCTTTTCTTGGTGCATAAATGACGAGGACTAAAGCTCTGAGCTGACCAGACAAATTAGTCACGTTCACACACGACGCACCAGGACGGGGAGTTGTGGAAAATTCTGGTAGGTCGATGACTTCAATGATCGGGCAAGCGGCTCTCGGCCACACGAGTGACAGAACAAAAGAGCGGACAATGGGCGGATAGAAACTGACGTCCACACAGTTGTTAGGCCAAGAAGGGGGAGTCGGGGAAGCTTCTTCCAGCTTGCACAGTTTTCTCGGCCACACGAGAGCCACCAGGAGTTCTTGAATGTGCATTGGAACGTTCTCTCCAACATCTACACAGCTATCGTCGGAAGGAGAGGGGGTCGTCTGCAGCTCTCCTCCGTTCTCCGGGCACCGTACTCTCGGCCACATTAGCGCCTCAACCAGAGGTCTCAGTTCCTCAGGATAATCCTCGACATATGAGCAAGGGACATCGGTGGTTGGAGTGATGGGCGTGGTGCCAACGGGGACTTCACAAGGTACGAGAGGCCATATGAGAGCCGAGATGATAATTCTCAGAACTTCGGGATAGATGTCAAGGTCCACGCATACCTCTACTGTCGTTGTTGTTGGCGGTGGTGCTGGCGTGACATTTTCTTCTGCACAAGCTGGCTTCGGAAAATTCGCGAGCAGAAGACCTTGACGTATTATCCAGCTTTTTATACCACTGAGGTCCACGCACTCCCCACCCTGCCCCGTCACTGGGGCGATGGTAGTGGTAGGCGGGACAGTGACATCCGGAAGAACTGGGACCGAGGTAGGAAAGGGAAAAGCAGGGCGATTAGGCCGTAGAATAGGAAGTAGGATCGGAATCCGGATATTTGGTAGCCCTGATCCAAACGATGGTTGTCTGGCAAGAGAAGGCCGACTAGTGGGAGCTTGAAGGGCCGGGCACGCTCTTCTGGGAGCCGCTCTACGTAAAGCAATTAATCGCACAATTGGATTAGAAAAAGCACTGATATCCACACAATCCACAGAGCTGGCATCATCCCCAAATCGAAAATCTGGGTCATTATCAAACGTGTTGTCTCCAAATCTATCGTTCGGGTTATCATCAAATCTATCATCCGGGATATCAAATCTATCATCTCCAAATCTATTGTCAGGATCATTGAATATATCATCTCCAAATCTATCGTTCGGATTATCAAATCTATCATCCCCAAATCTATCGTTCGGATTATCAAATCTATCATCTCCAAATCTATTGCCCGGGTTGTTATCAAACCTATCATCTCTGGACGGTGTATCGGGATTTCCCAACGTTCTGTCTCCAGCGTTCACTCGTCTGGGAGCGACCGTGGCCTGGGGTCTGTCCGTCCGTGTGTCCGGCCTCCGTCTGTCCCCGCCATCACCACGGGGGTCCGACGTGTCCGGCCTCCTCCTATTGTCCGGTCTCCAGTTGGGCACAACGCCATCAGGCCTTACATTACGCCTGCGTTCACCACGAGGTGGCGTCGCTGTTGCTCCACTCCTATCAGCGGTATTCCGACGATCCGACCCTGGCGAGCGGTTTGACGGGCCCCTCGTCCTCCTGTCCCTCGTGTCCGGCTGATTCGACACAGTCGGTCGTGTTGTGGGCACGGCTGGATTGCCTGCTTCACGGTTCCTGTAGTCGGGGGAGGGTGTCGTTGCTTTGTTGACGTCATCTTGAGGTGCCGCCGCTGAGGTCGGGGCAACCATAACGGGGTTGTTGTCAGACGCCCCAGTGTCGCCGGCTCCTCCGTCGTCATCTCCTGACTGGGGACGTGGCTGAACCTTCCTCTTTTCGGGGTCATAGTTCAGATCTGAAACAGAGAACGAGAAAAGTAAAGTTGCGCTCAGTTGGTGTTTAGTTGGAGTAAACAGAACCACGTAGGCGGGATACAATGGCAATTATTTAGCTAAAAAAACAACAACAAACGAACAAACTAACAAAACAAAATTAAAAAAAACAAAGAACCCCCCACCCCCATAGAAAAATTCCCAGAAATAAATATCGATCTCAAGCTCTATACTTTCTTCTTGTCCTTGCATACTTCCATCTTCAATTATCTTCTACATATGCACTGCATGCACCGCTCCGTTTAGCCCTTTGGATTTCATATTATCTGATCTTTGTTGCTGTCGTTGTAACTGTCATTCTTTTTATTTTTCTGTACCCCGATCTCTTTCACGCTATTTTACCCCCGTCATCCTTCTTCCTCCACCTCAAATTTCTCCGCCTCCTTCACCTACTCCTCCTCCTCCTCCTCCCTCACCAACAAAAACAACCCAACGGCTTAGTCCGTCGTATTGCTCGCGAGAAAAGGTGTACCCTGGGTGTAGCCAACAGAAGAATGAGCGATGTCAGATGAGTACACGGGGAAAACAAAAACAACAACAACAACAACAACAACAACAACAACAACAACAAAAACAACAACAACTAAAAACAAACAAACAAGAAAGGTCAGCTCGGAGAAGTAACTAATCTCCCACTATCTGCCCTGACAAGCAACAGGCAGTAGTTGCCGGGTTCGGAACCTGACAGCGACGAACAAAATCTTCTACTGTAAAATGTGAAGCAGCGTGGTGGAATCAGGCTCTCATCAGTTTTTGGGCACATCGAGTTATTGGTACCATCTTAAAGCTTGTTCACTTGTCTTTATTTGGATGAAAAAAATATCCGTTTATCTTAAATACAAGTCGAGATATTTGAGAATGAAGGATGTGGGGGTCACCTGTTTTCAGAGGAAAATTAGTGAGAAAATGGCCGACAAAGATTGGATTTCCTTAGCTTAAGAGTCCGTGGTAACCGAAAAAATATATTTTTTGTGCCTTTAATCAACTTTTCTCAGAAAAATCCACACAAAAATGAGTTCTTTAATGGGTATGAAAGGTGTTGAGCCAAAAAACAAAAATTTGATAAAAGTTCACAAACCTGCGTGAATATGCAAGTTTCTTCACTTTGATTATTTTGACGAGAGCCTGATTCCACCACGCTGCCTCACAAATGTTCTCCTTTCACCTCCCCAACAACACGTGACATCTCCAGTAACATCATCACCAAACAGTAGAACCCTTAACTAAACTAACATCGTAAACAGCATGCAACGTTCCTTCTTCAATAATATGGTGCCGACAACTCCTTCGTTCTCAGTTTTTCCAGGTTCTGAGGCTTGCAGCACATACTTCACACCGCTCATCATCATCATCATCATCATCATCATCATCATCATCATCATCATCATCATC
>NW_004797285.1:2870382-2871561 GCF_000002075.1 Aplysia californica | reverse complement strand
CTGCTGTTGCTGCTGCTGCTGATGATGATGATGCAAAGATTTCCGCTTTCAATACGAATTCCCGAAGTGATACAACTCTTTTTCAGTTTAGTGCTTTATGAAAATGAGCATCTGAGTACCTCTACTGTAACACAAGACAATACAATGGCAATCTATAAAGTGTATTGTGTCATGAAAAGACATAAACAACAGCTTGATGGAAAACCATTAGGACTACTGGATGCTATCTTACAACAATTCGTACAATACACGGGAGGGCTAATTTTGCAATAGATCGTTACGCCTAAAGAAAATAAAACTATTCTTAGCTAATTGTAAGCTGTAAAATATATAAATAACCCTTCAATATAACGACAGATGTGCATTTTTGGGACACTGAGTAGTTAGTCTTCTCCTGAGGCAAGGCAGAGGTGTGCACTCATGATGTTATTGACTCATAATATTATGTAAATGTTACGTTAAGTGTCGCTATGCTCAGGTGGAAGGACTGAACGTAAGTTATTAATGGTACAACAATGTGTTTGCCAACAGTTAGTTAAAGGGTTAAAAGTTGTTCCTGCATCCGATCCGGACATTGGGGATTGCCTTGTTAGTGAGACAACTTCCTGGGCCTTCGGTATACTGTGGTAGGATGGTCAGTTCCTTTCCACGCCGCCTTTACTTCCCCAACTCGAAGTCTGGTACCCATTACTGCTGGGTGGGCAGGAGGGGAGGGGGGGGGGAGTGCGAAAAAAAACACGTGTCCAAACCGAGGCTCGAACACGGACTTTCCGCTTCGGAGACGAGCGCAACGACCGCTCCGCCACTGCACCCTCAAAAAGGAAGAGGGTAAGAACAAGACAATAGAGACGAACCTCTCGCTCAGTTGGCAGGACACTGGTTCTTGGATTGGGCGAATTTACTTCGGATCCATTTGGAAGCTTAGATAATTGAATTAATGTCTTTAGGTTTCAGTTCCCTGAGATGGACTCCTCCGGAAGGTTTCGCGTCCTCAGCCTTGCGGAGGTTTAATACTTGATTTCAAACTCTTGTTTTTTGTTTTTGTAAAGTGTTTTACTGCGCTCGCAACTGCATAGGTCATATGAGCGCGCGGGACACTCCTAATATTTTCAGTTGGTAGGAAATTTTGAATTTTGCCCGGGTGGCGGCCGAAGCCTACTCTTATCGATTTTAGACCAC
>NW_004797285.1:2865203-2869385 GCF_000002075.1 Aplysia californica | reverse complement strand
TAGGTGTGTCCCGCGCGCTCATATGACTTTATGCAGTTGCGAGCGCCGTAAAACACTTACCAAAACAAACAAACAATAAGTTAAGGACAACTTGAAAATTTGGCTAAAATGCCTCGAGGATTTCCGTGCTGCACGTGGTGGTTTTGCTCCCTTTAGGGGGCTTTTCAATAGGCCTTCGGTTTGTTTACCCATTAACACTTTCAGAGCAAAAAAAAAGAAATAATTTTAATTGAAACATTCATCACTGTCTTTTTTTCGGATTTTTAAAAATCAGGGCTGTCTGTCAAGGTGGTCCTTAACTATATAACTCCAAAGGTCTAGTATTTAAATTCTTGCATGTTGTTGAATGACGCATTTGATGTAAATGTACATTTTGTCAGCTTTACTTCTCCTTTCATATTGAATTTTAATGTGTAATATATATAATTTAAATTTTTTATATATACCTGCATATTGTGTTTTTACGGTCCTGTACAGCCAAGGAAAATTTCCCTCTGGGATAATAAAGTACTATCTTATCTTATCTTATCTTATCTTAACTTATCTTGAAGTCTGTAGTAGTGTTCATATAGCATACATTCTCGCTCAGCAGCAAACTCTAATTGTGAGGCAGCGTGGTGGAATCAGGCTCTCGTCAAAATATCGAAATCGTAGAAACAGGCATTTTTTTCTGCCAGTTTGGAAAGTTTTAATAAATTTTTTTTTTGGCTTAACCTCCTGTACGTCAATATAAAAACACATTTCCCAGTGAATGTTACTGAAAAATATGGATTAAAGGCACAAAATGTGTCATTTTTCAGTTTTCAATGACTTTTTATCTGTTGGAGTTGTCAAAATTTTTCGCTAATTTCAACACTGAAAAATGACAATCTCACCTCCTTCAATTGCAAATATCTTGAGTTCTATTCAAGATTAATGGATGTTTATTTCACTTAAAGCAAGGCAAATAATAAACCAGCTTTCAGATGATACCAATAACTTCACACGCCAACAAATTGACGAGCGCTTGATTCCACCACGTCGTGACACCTAGCGCTACAATCTAACTCCCATGTGGTCTGTGCTTTGGTAACTAGGCACCTTCGACAAGAGAACGGAACCTCTGAGATTTGTCGCTCTTATCCGAGACGAATGGACATTCGATCTTACCCACCGTAAGATCAGGGATGTGGCTGACAGACAGCGGGAAGAAGGAGCCCGGGAATAGTAGTAGAAAGAGTCAGAAGTATAATATGCGAAGAGATAATCCCAGAGTGGGGGGGGGGGGGGGGGGGGGTTGCACAAAGTGCAGAGGAAAGCAGATGACAAAACTTGACTGGAGAACAGGAAAGGGGGTGAAATGAGAACATTTTAGTCCCCAACCCGGGACCTGTTGAATAAGAAGCGAACACCATACCACTTGACCACGAGAGTCCCCTCCCTAGAGAATATCCAACCAGCTGTTCACTGGCACGATCAGCAGACAGACCCTTTCATGGATCCTGGAGAGGAGGGAGGAGCAGCTATGGCATTGTGCCGTCTGCAAGGATGCCTATTCTCCAACCAAGTAAAGTAAGTAAAGTCCCCACCCTGGAATAGGTCTAATATCTGAAGTAGAATAAAGCAGGAATGAGCGTCCGTTTGACGTATTCTCTGAATCTCTGAATACACGTCTATTTTGGGGTCACGTTAAACGATACTCTTCTACAGAAAAGAGCAAAGACGAAAGTTCCGCTGGCTTAAGGTTTAGCCACAATTCGTCCCTCCCCTTATTCCAACTATTGCAGCTTGCTCGTCTCTTCGTAAATGACCCATTCTGTATCGAATAGGGATCAAAATGTTCACAAAATTAATATGAAGCAGAAGAAGAATAGCCCATTTAACATTTGTGTATGAAGCACTTGTTTGTAACCAAGACAACATTCTCAGATGGACGTCTACAAAGATGGAAAAATGGACCTTGCTCGGATTAAAATCTTTAAAATACAAGTAAAACCAAGGGTCGTATGATTTTTTTTCAACAAAAAGAGGAAATAATACGGAAAAAAGAGAAATATAATACTTGATTTTCGGAGCTATCCAATCAAACAACAATGCAAACCTTTTCTGTCCACTTTTTAAGATGTGTTTGTCTTGAACAAAGAATAACTCGATCAACACAAAAATGACTCTTTCCAAGTCTCATACCTTACGCCCCTTGTGACTCTTTGGAGCAGATGAAGATAGGACTAGCGCTAACATTACTTAAACATAATCTCACACCATCACCCACCACTACAATTGTTTCCGAAATCACCATTGCTCTCACATCATGAGCTTACATCTATAATCCTCGAATCTCTATCTGTAACAGTTACATGTCATACTAAGTATGCACGTAATACACTTTTGGACACTATCATACGAACTTTTTTCTACTAATCGGATGTCGTCAATCCCATATAAATGGGCAAGGGATTGAAAAAGAAGTCTCGAACCTTTAAAAAAAAAAACAAGCGTTATCCACTGAGCTCAAAGATAGTGTGCTGTTATATTTCAAGATTTCTCTACGAGTTCCGTCAGCACTACATAGTCCAAGATCAGGGATACACACGCCACAGGGCAGTCTCTAGTCTCTTACGTTCACAATTAGAAATATCTATAATTTCAGGAACCCCCCCCCCTCCCCCCGAAGAATTGTCTTTTCTTTTTGTTTTAAAATATACATTTGAGCAGTTTTCTTTTGTGTTTTTTTCAAGTAAGACTTTTTTCTTTGCTTTTCGTATAGCATTTACGAGCTGCGCTTCAATGTTTCCAGTCTGCTTTTGTTAATTGAAACATCATCTTCCGTATATTATCATTCTAAATAGACATTATCCATGGAGAGAAATGTCACCATACCCACGTCCAAAAGCTAGGATTCGTCCAGCAAGTAGTGCGGATTCATCTCGACGTGAGGTTTCCAAAGTATCCCGCTGACTTGTGGTAGCGTCCGTACAGAGAGATGTGGGCAGGGCACGCGAAGCGCCAAATCTGAGGCCACAACCTCGCTAATTATCCAGGACGTCTCATTTGCATGACCACGGCCCACTGATTCAGGTCTGTGTGTATGAACCGAGGAAGAAAGGCCCGGCCTAAAGGAATGAACAAGTGCATAATTGGGAAAAAGACAAAAAAAAACCACACACCAAAAAACCCCAAAACAGAGGAATTATCAGTACTTAAAACAAACAGCGTGATTATCTTAATTGGAGGTCCGCTGAAACCCCATGCTCGCCATGCAGTAAATCTCCATGATGATTAAGTATTTTAAAAAATACACATGATGTATATTTTTTGAGGCAAAGGTGTCAGATTGGCACTGTCTTCGAAAATTCTAGACTCTGATATTGTACAAACAAAACTTTTTATCTCTAGAAGAGGGTCCGCAGTAATACACAGGCAAGAAGACAAATTTCACACAGAGTGTGCTGACTACGTTTTGCTTTAGTTTGCAAACATAAGTTCTGCAACACAAAGCCTTGATTCTTAATTCTGTGTTCAAGATACGCCACATCATTTGTATTGTTACCAGTGCGATACTATAGATTGAAATAGGCAAGTTGCTAACCTGTCGCCAGATCTCACTAGATCTCAGGCACAATCTGCTTCCCTGTTACGTCTTTTCCATATTATTCATGTACGGATCCTGAAAATAAAATCTATGACTTTGAAATGTGCTGTTATTTGAGAATGGGAAAGATCAGATGGGCAGACACCAAAACTAACGAAGAAGCCTTCCAAATATTAGGAACATCATCAGTGCCCTAACAAAATCAAAGTAGGAAAAACTGCAATATGTTGGCAACATAAGAAGACACAGCACACTTTAAAAGATGCTTGAAGAAAAGCTGCGAAAGGGGACGAGAGCTGTGGGAAGTCAAAGACTACCCTGGACTGACAACATTATGTTATGAACAGCACGATTGTTGGAGCAAGTCACCAGAACGGCTGACACCAACAACCTAAGTGAGTGGAAGATCATTGCACGTCAATCTCAGAGGCCAAGAGTCAGAGAAGACTCATCCATCCGCCGACAATATTGATATCTTCTCGAGCGATTTTGTTTGTTTTTGTTGTTTGTTTAGTATAGGGTTTTACGGCGCTCGCAACTGCATAAGGTCATATGAGCGCGCGGGACACACCTAATACTTTTTCGTTGGTAGGAAATTTTGAATTTTGCCC
>NW_004797285.1:2862817-2863880 GCF_000002075.1 Aplysia californica | reverse complement strand
TATTGATTTTAAACTTATTACATGTCATATTATCCATTGAAATTAAAACCCTTTACAGTTACAGACACAACTCTGCTGTGGGCTCTTTGTACACTTTTAGCAAGGAGAACATTTCCCCGCCAGCAGAGGTTACTTTTCGTGTGTCCACCACATGAAGAGCGTATTAGTCGCAGCTGCGTCATTTGTCATCTTTCTAGCTCTGTGGTTGTAACCTTCCTACCATTCCTGCAACCATTTACTACGCCGCGCCTCTTCATTTGAATATCTGGACGATCGCAAAGGCGAATAATATAATAAGTCTATCGCTCATTAAGGAGAGCTGTCTAATTTTGAGCACTTCTTTTCATGCTTGACAAGTCATTTTTACCGTTTTGTCCGGCATTTTCGTGACGCTCGGAACGGTGTAGTGCAGCTGGTATAAGGGTATGGTCTATTTTAATATAGTAGATGGTTTTACGGCACTCGCAACTGCATATGAGCGCCAAGGGGTGTGTGTCAACAGAGAAGTCTTTACAGGGAATCAGACTTACTCTGCTCACCTGTCTAGCTTCAACAGCACAAGGTCTGCTTCAACTATCAAGGCACCCCGGAAGTAGCAGGTCACAAGAGTGTGATAAACATACTAAAGAAGTAGAGGAAAATGACAATAGTATGGATTAGGAAAGAAAAAGCAGTAGTTCCCTGTTGTAGATCAGGCACAGTTATGAACGTGGCATGAATCAGCCCATCTACAATTCTACTGCGCTTGAACGAGATATGTCCCCCCCTTTGGGAATGGCCTAAAGACACTACAGTCAGTGGCACTGCCCCCCGGGGGGTATGGTAAGGTATGTTATGGCATTATGTTGTATTGTATGGTATTATGTTGTATGGTATGGCATTATGTTGTGTGGTATGGCATTACGTTGTATTGTATGGCATTATGTTGTATTGTATGGCATTGTATGGTATGGCATTATGTTGTATTGTATGGCATTATGTTGTATTGTATGGCATTGTATGGTATGGCATTATGTTGTATTGTATGGCATTGTATGGTATTGCATTATGTTGTATTGTATGG
>NW_004797285.1:2858851-2861357 GCF_000002075.1 Aplysia californica | reverse complement strand
CAACGTCGGGTCCCTGACGGGATTCGAACCCACGACCTTACGGTTGCGAGTCCGAGAGCATAACCACTAGGCTACCGACGCCACTGTATCGTAGTTTCAAAAACACAAGGTCCCACGTTAAGGGAATTAAACGTTTTCCTCCAACAAAAAGAAACAAATATTTATACAAAAATTTTTTTAGATGGATTAGTTGAGCTCATCACGGGGAAGAGATCGGAATGGAAGTAGCGTGGAAGTAACATCCTCCGCTCTTTCATCCAAAAATCGTCTTTGTCGTTGCGAATCATCAATAAATCATAGCGTCAGTGTTTCTGACTGCTGCTATAACATGTTTTCCTGGTATACACGCAGCCGAAGGCTAGCTTACTAATGCACTCATAGGCGATAGCCTTCTTCTTGGGGTCACCCGACTTCTGTTTGATTTCTCATCCGAAAGAAATGATGATCTTAGTTCTATTGCATAAAATGCACATATTATGGGGTTAATCAGAGAAAAACAATATTCATTGTGAAATGAGGTCACAGCACTTAGATCTGAGTAGAGCTTGTCGACATAGATTAGAAATAGATTAGAGTACAGATCAGTCCAAGGTGGACATGTGGAGGAGAGCGAAACACGCGCAGGTAACAACCTTCGTAACTCGACCAGATCGAGCGATTACGACCCAGGTTCGACTGTTGTCATCTACCTACAGGCAACATCAGTGACGGCATAACCGATACCACGTAACACAAAAGTGCAAAGAATAAATTATCTTTCCAAAATTAATGCCCTAACGTTTAGCAATACAAATAAAATAATTTGTTGAAAATATACGTACGTATGCACAGGGTGATTAAAAAAACTCAACAATAATGTACAACTTTTTTTCTTCTAAATATCTCGCACAAAATTTGAACTTTATTAATCTTAGGATTTCAGAAGGTAAAGGAAACTAGAGAAAAACTATCTGCAAACTTCGGTTGGCCTGTTAGACGTTGGTACTGTAGTTTGCAATATGGCTCCATCTTTGGGATTTTTAGTGGTAGGCCTAATGCGAACTAGTGCGCCATACTTCAAAAATGGAGACATAGCTGAAAATGGGTTGTTTTTTACGCGTTATGTATAGCAAAACTATTCGGTAGATTTATCTAAAATAAATATCAGACAAATTCCTTCTGACTTCCAAATGTTGTGTACAAATTTGAAACGCAAAACTTCAGTGTGGAGGAAAATATTAACAAACAAAGTTGTAGTTTTTTTGGGGGGATCACCCGGTATAGAGTATGAGGATAGTTTGGCTTGTGTGCCTTTATATCTAATACACCGCAGTAGGGTTATTGCACAGGCCAGTTCGCCAACATCGAAACAATCAGAACCAAGCATATTCGAGAAAAAACGTAATAACAATAATGTATGATAATGATAAATAGCAATTGTACAGCGTGTATCCCCGCTCAACGGCAAGCGCTGTGCGATGTACAGTTCATTGATTTTTTATAACACAAGCAGAGAACGGGGGACTCTCTTGATCAAGAGGTTATGGTGTTCGCCTGTGATTCAACAGGTCCCGGGTTCCAAGCCTGACAGCGACGGAAAAAAAATTCTTTAGAATTTTCTCCGTTCACCTCCTTTCCTGCTCTAACCATGTTCTGTCGTCTGCTTTCGTCTCCACTTTCTGCCCCCACCCCCTCACCTCCTTGCCCCCTCCTCGTGGGCTCCTATGACTCTTTTTGCACTCTTTCTACTGCTACTTCTTGGCTCCTTCTTACTGCTGTCTTGCAGCCACACTCCTGATCTAGTGGTAGGAAAGATCTAACTCCTAGCCTTTTTGGATAAGGGAGAAAAATCTCGGAGGTCCCTTATGCAAGTTGCGCACGTTAAAGATCCCTAGATGGTCCTAAAATCGATAAGAGTAGACTTCAGCCGTCACCCGGGAAAAATTAAAAATTCTATCAAACTGTAACTGTAAATGTCTAATGTGTTCCGCGCGCTCAATATGACCTAATGCTGTTGCGAGCGCCTCAAAACACAACCCCCCCTCCCCCCTCAAAAATAGAAAAAAGAAAAGAAAGGAAAAAATGTGCCTTTCCCACGGACATAACGTTGAGCTCCTGTTGATTGGGTTCGAATCCCCAACCTTTCGGTTGAAGGCCCAACAGCCTAACCACTGGAGCTCTGACGCCACTTGACATTGGCAGACCAACAACAATGCCTTTGCGTCCTAGGAAAGTGTGCACGGGCGAGGCGTCGATTTCGTGTCAAATGCAGACCTTTTTTCCCCTAGATAATGTTGACTTTGGCACATAAAAAGAAATTTACATATTATCATTTATGATAGGTCTAAGGACAATTAGTCTGGGGATGATAAGACTGCGGATGATACATATGAAGATTGAGGGTAAGACTGGGAATGATACATCTGAAGATAGATGATAAGACTGGGAATTATACATCTGAAGGTAGATGATAAGACTGGGAATTATACATCTGTAGATAGATGGTAAGACTGGGAATGATACATCT
>NW_004797285.1:2802647-2858745 GCF_000002075.1 Aplysia californica | reverse complement strand
ACATCTGAAGATAGATGATAAGACTGGGAATTATACATCTGAAGATAGATGATAAGACTGGGAATTATAAATCTGTAGATAGATGATAAGACTGGGAATTATACATCTGTAGATAGATGATGAGATTGGGGGTAATAAAAAATAAGACTGGCGATGATAACACTGGGGATGGCGCTCATATGACCTTATGCAGTTGTGAGCGCCGTAAAACACTCTACTAACTCCCCCCCCAAAAAAAAACAAAAAACCCCCAAAAAACAAACAAACAAAAAACCCAAAACAAACTCACTAGGGATAGTAAGGCTGGGGGTGATAGGACTGGAGACGATACCTCTGAAGAAAAGAGTGGAGATGACAAGACGGGAGACAGGAGGGAATGATGATCTGAAGACTGGAAATAGTATCACTTGGGATGATACATCTAGGGATAGATGATAACTCTAGGGACGATAAACTTTGAGTGGGAAGACTATGCTAGTTGATTATATTTCGAAATTCGATAAATCGAGGGATAGGCTGTCTTTTTTTAGCTTTAGAAACACAATATGGTCACTTATAAGTGCCGAAGATTAGAGCAGGTGTTACAAGAGAGTAACAAACACAAAAAAGAAGGAGGGGAGATAAAGACGATAGATGTTTGATAGTGAAGAAGGAGCAAACCACACCAGAGCACCCACCAAACACCCGAATAGACTGTCTGGGATGATATGTCTAAGATGATAAATCTGAAAACTGAGAAAAGTAACTAACCAAGAAGAATTCAACAACACGTAATAACGTTTATTTTTACTCTGAATAGCGCATCGTAGATTCTCGTTACTGAATAACAATGGACAAGCAAGTGTTTTGCCATTCTGAAATGAAGATTACCACACATCAATAGTAGTCATGAGAGATGAACACACTCGGACTGCACGTGATTTGAGAATGTCCGGCTAAACTTGACCGATGAAATAGTACATGTAGAGAGAACCTCAACTATTTTTGCATTTCAAAAATAAACGTTGTCGTTCCAACATAAAACCTGAGAGTTGTTATAAAGTGATATTTGCATAATACACACTGCTATTTTAAAACGGATGATAACCTCCCAGAAACATAGACCGTTGATTTATCTTCTAAATTTAGTTGGGTGTCTTTTAGAAGATTGCGCACGGCGACGAAGAAAAATAAATACGCCCATTAGTTTTTCCCGATAACGGGTGTTGAAACTGTAGTAGACGAAAATATTAACAGATGAGTTGAGCACCGTCATGATATTGTGAAGCTCGTCTACGAGTCGGTACGTGTTTCTGTATCTCCCATTCTCCGAAAACTCCGGGTAGGCAAATTTAAGGAACGAGCCAATTATGTCTGGGATGTAGCATACAACAAAGATGGCGGAGACTAACGTTACGGATTTGATGACGCGGATCTCTCGAGAGTTGCTGTTCCCTTTCTTGGATGTTGAACCTGTCTTCTTCTTGTCTCCCTCCGCGGTGTTTTGGGAAGCAACTGTAACTGTTTGTCTGAATCTGGTGGCTTGTTTGAGCTTGAAAGAGAGGATGATGACGCAGAGAACAACAAGAGAGAGGGCTGTCCATGGAAAGACCGTCCTGCTCACAGACTGAAACAGTTGGAACAATATGGTGAAGTGCGGGGAGGGTCTGAACACCAGGTGGGTCGTGTTTGTCCGAGAATTGAATCTTTCTATCAGACCTTGCGTGGCATACCAGGGCGTGTACCAAGTGAACGCGCCCAGATAGATAACCACAATGACGACAGTGCTTCTGAATCTAGTGAAGACATTTTTGAACAGTAATGGTATAGCTACGCACGCGCATTTCTGAACAGCGAGGAAAACGGTGATGAGTATGGAGACGTCGAAGAAGGCGTTGCTGTACCAAGCGATGAGGAAGGCCAGAGAGGTGAGGCGGACGTATGGCCTCAGCCCGAGGACGCGATGAAACATGGACAGGATGCGCACCACGAAATAAATACCGACAAACATCATGTCTGCGATGGACAGTGCAAAAAAAGCGACCGTGATACCGTCCTCTAGGCCAATTCTGACGAAGACGACGATGTTGACGATGTTACTGACCACGCAGAAAATGCGAAGAGCGAACTGTATGATCACATTGAGGATGAGGTCAGTGACCACTGCAGCCATGACGTCACTGATCAACCCAGGCGGCGCTGCCACAGGTGGCACCAGTGTGCTGTTATGTCCTAGCGAGCCGTCAATTGTACTCATGTCAAAAGAATGTGAAACTACGTAGCCTAAAAAAAGCTCCCCTTCTTTTAGGGAATTGGCTGGCTACGTTGTAATGAAAGAATATTCCAAAAGACACACCTCTCCTCTATTTGTAAAAGGAAACAAAATCCCAGAAATAGGACATTTAAACTGACTGAAGGAAATAGCGAAGGATATTTTTTAGATGTGTTTTATGAAATTATTGCCCTCTATACAGTGGGACACTCACTGTTAAAAACAACCAGGAAACGACAAATGCAGTTTTTGGGACACCTGAATATGCATAAGGGTCTTGAACATCTAATTCTCACTGGCAAAATTGAAGGCAAACGAGGCAGGAGTAGGCCCAGAGTAACCTTCTTAGGGAACCTAAACAAATGGGTTACAGGGAAAGATCCAAGATAAGTAGCTTTTTAAGAGCATCCGAGCAAAGGAATGAATGGAGAACTATTGTCGCCGATGTTTGTCACAGATCTGGCACTGGATGATGACGACAAAGTTTGTTCCTCTGACTAGCAGGTGAGAGAACACACTGGGAGAAATCCGAGAAAAGGAAAGAAAGCTCTTTCTTTTAAAGACTATTTGGTTCCGACTTACGAACATGTACCTTCGCCTACTTGTTCGTTGAAAAAATTAATCAGTGGTAAAGCTATTTCTTGTCAGCTGTCAACGGACTTGATCCTAAGAAAGGTGTTTCAAAAGTCCATACGGAGAAAATACGATGAAGTAAGATTTTTTTCTTTGTTCTGATGCGACTGTAAACACTATGAAATAACACGCATTTAGAAATTCAGAAGCTTGAGTGAAACTTATATTATATAATCAGTTTGAATACCTTGATTGTTTTGAACACGCTATGAATACAATTACAATATAGATCTACGTAAATTAAAATCAACTATGATGGAGAACTTCGGTACGCTAAGATTTTCGTTCGATACTACCTGTTGTGCATATACTATAATTGAGTCATTTGCTTTGTTAATCATAATATTGTCCTGTAACGAGTCCATGATTTCCTTGAATAAACATAAAGATATGTTTTTGGTAAGAAGTGTCAACGGTGCTGATGCCATTGATTGATGATTACTCTGTCGTAATTGCCACCACCGCTTCCACAGAAAGTCGATTTCGAACTAAATGAGCCATGTCACACAACACTGGTGTCTTATTTGCAAAGGCTAATCAGTGCAGACAAAGGAAATTAGGTGAGGTAGAACGGGTTTATACAAAATGTAAATCTGTCCCAATTATGGCCTCGCTGGAAAGTGTGAGTATATTGTGTGCATAATATTATATTATGTAAGTTTGAAAGCCAGTAGGTGCATGCTCGAGTGCTTGCGTGTGGGTACATGCGTACTGGTGTTAGTATAGTGTATGATGTAGAACAATATACAATATGTTACACACACACACACACACACACACACACACACACACACACACACACACACACACACACACACACAATACATACAATACACGCACACACACATACACATACAATATACGATATATTACACACACACACACGCACACACACACACGTTTATTTTGTGTGTGTGTATGTGTGTGTGTGTGTGTGTGTGTGTGTGTGTGTGTGTGTGTGTGTGTGTGTGTGTAATATATCGTATATTGTTATTGTATGTGTGTGTGTGTAATATATCGTATATTGTTATTGTATGTGTGTGTGTGTGTAATATATCGTATATTGTTATAGAAGGGATGGTGAGCTTTTGACATACATTTTGACATACGCCTGAACTGTGCCATAATGACACCAGAAGTAAACAGGACGGCACAACTCATGAACTTAGATGTGCCATAATAATAATAATAATAATAATAATAATAATAATAATAATAATAATAATAATGGATTGCATTTATATAGCGCATATCCACTTATGCAATGCTCTATGCGCTTAACATGATACATATTATGGATTTACATTAAAGGCACATAGTGTTACATACTCGTGAAAACACATATTCACGCACGCACGTACCACACACATATAGATACACACATACGTACATATGCACATACGCACATACAAACTCACAACGATCTACAGTTTGGATGGATTCTGTCTAATCGAAATAATGCCATTTATAGTATTTTTTGGTTTGTTTTGTTTAAACACAAAAACAGATTACTGCATCTGTATTTTCATTCTACCATAAGATAGGTATAGTACATGTCTTCTTCTTCTTCTTCTATCCCGTGGTTGGGGCAACCGTTTGGGCACCACTGCATTGGAAAAACCAGCTCTCGCCATCTCTGTTTGTCCTCTGCTCTCCTCAGATTGTCACCCATTGTCTTTCCTGTCCACTCTGTAATGTTGTCTTCCCATCTCCTTCTCTGCCTTCCTCTCTTTCTCTTTCCTTGTACATGTACCACCAAACAAAATAAAAGGCTTCTTGCATTTTGACATGACACTGAGAGTTCTGCCAATAGGCAAGTGCAGTAATGATAATATATACATATATATATATATAAACTAGTCAACACAAGTTAAGGAACGTACTGTAAAAAGAGTGATATATTTGCATGCATTCTTTCGCGGTTTTACTTTTACTCGTAAAACTAGGCTAGATATTGGTGAAATGTTACTCTCTGACTAATGGGATTGTACACACCAGGGTTTGAAGTGCACGTGACTCCTGTGCGATGAGCTGGGGAGGGGGCAAAAAGGTCCAATGTTTTCCAATTATCGATTTTTATTCTCTAGCTTTTACAGTCAGAAAAAAATATGAACGTTCAAAAATCAGTTTCCAATTGCAAGATTCATGTCTCGTGAGTGACTTGCACTCGCTCATTTGCACTGTGGATACACCATTCTGCTTCTGTAGAGCTAAGCATAAACATGCCTCCTCGACAGAAATTGTCTGATGTAAACAGAGGACGAGCCATTGCTTAGGTACAAGATGGTGTTTCACTCCGACAAGTTGCTACACGTCTTCGAGCGTCCGTTTCTGTCATTTCACGGCTGATTCGGCGTGCAAACGCCACTGGTAGTGCCCAAGAACGACCCAGATCCGGTCGACCAAGAGCCACTAATGCAAGGGAAGATCGATTCATTCATATACAGGCTCCGCAGTCGAGATCCGCTCCAGAAAATCACATCCGGACACGGCTGAGAGCGGCAACTCGTGTTAACATGAGTTGTCAGACAGTACGAAGACGTCTTCATGAGTTTGGACTTAATGCACGTCGACCAGCAGTCCACCAGCGTCTCACCCCAGCACACAGGGCTGCTCGTCTTGCCTTTTGGCGACGCCAAGTAAGATGGACTCGTCAACAGTGGGCAAATGTTCTCTTCAGCAACGAGTCCCGGTTCTCTATGCATCACAATGACGGCCGTATCAGGGTTTGGAGGCGACCCAGAGAGCGGCTCCTCGATGCAGCCGTCAGAGAAGTGATGCCTTTTGGAGGTGGTTCCGTGATGGTATGGGGTGCTTTCAGTCTGAACCACAGAACACCTCTGTACCAAGTGCAAGGGAATATCACTGCAATACGTTACCGAAATGAGATACTCCGTCCATTAGCACTACCTACTCTGCAGCAGATGGGGCCACATGCAGTGTACCAGGATGACAACGCCCGACCTCATAGAGCGTTGTTTGTCCAAAACTTCATGCAGCAGGCTGGCATCAACCGAATGAACTGGCCGGCCTGCAGTCCGGACTTGAATCCCATAGAAAACCTCTGGGATGAGCTGCAACGTCGAGTCAGAGACAACCACACCCCTCCAGGAGACGCGCAGCAACTGTTTCAGATGCTGTAGGCAGAGTGACAGGGGACGCCTCAAAGAGTATTCACCAACCTCATGAACTCGATGAGGAGCCGGTGTACTGAGTGCCAGGACAAATGTGGTGGGCATACTCATTATTGAAATCATCTGAACTGTTTTGTTTTTGTTGCAGTCAGAAGTTAAAATAACTTCGAAACCGCTTGACAATTTTTGGGGTTTTGGATTTTAACCCCTACCAAACTCGATTAACTTTTCAAGCAAGTTAAAATGGAATAACTTCATTTTCTTTTTTGGTACTTGCTATACACATGTTGATTAAAATGTGTACCAAATTCCATTGCGTTTTGAAGTTTGCTTTCGAAGTTATACACTTTTTCTCAAATGTTCCTTAAGTTTTGTTGACCAGTTTATATATGTTGTTGTTGTTTTCAAACCCCTTTAGCTTCGAGCGTTTCGGTCTTGGCAGCGCAATGCCTCCCTCAAGTAAACACATGTCCTTGTCATCTGGTCAACGCCAGAGTAGAGCAGGCTTTGTAAGTCTGTAGGTGTGTGTAGGAGCCTGCGTCGAAGAACTGCCAGGTTTGAGCAGTGAAGGAGAAGATGTTCAACGGTCTCCTTGTGGTAGTCACAGTGACTGCAATGGGGTTCCCACATGGGATATATATAAATATATATATATATAGATATAGATGTACATATATCTATATATATATCTATCTGTGTGTGTGTGTGTGTGTGTGTGTGTGTGTGTGTGTGTGTGTGAGGCAGCGTGGTGAAATCAGGCACTCGTCAAAATAGCCAAAGTGTAGAAACTGGCATTTTCCCGCAGGCTTGGGAATTTTTATAGAATTTTTGTTTTTTGGCTCAACACCTTTCACGCCCTTTTGGGAACACATTTCTGTGTGGATTGTGCAGAAAAACGTTGATTTAAGGTATAAGAGATGTAAATTTTTGGTTTAGATGGGCTCTCATATTTAGGAAATAACTCAACTTTGCGGCCATTTTCTCACTAATTTTACCTCTGAAACCAGGCCACCCCACCTCCTTCAATCACCAATATCTTGACTTCTATCCAAGATAAATAGATATTGTTTTCATCAGAAGCAAGGCAAATGGACAAGCTTTAAGATGATACCAATAACTCCATATGCCCCGAAATTGACGAGAGCCTGATTCCACCGCCTCATGACACATATGTGTGGCGTGCTGACAAAATGAGTCACTTCTCGCAGTCCACAGAAGGAGATATTGGCACAAAATCAACACCGAGGTCAAATTAGTAGTTCTTTTATTGATGCTCTACTTTTATGTAGAACATGCCTCTTATTATTTCCTACTTATAAATTGTAAAACTTCGCTTATAAGCATGGTGTTTCTACTTCCATAAGGCTTGAATCCGAGAAGTAACTCATTTTGTCAGCAAACTTCACATATGTGTGAGGCATCCTGGTGAAATCAGGCGCTCGTCAAAATAATGAAAAAGAAGAAAAAAGGCATTTTCCCACCAGTTTGGCAATTTTTCTCGAAATTTTGTTTCTTGGCTGAACACGTATTATGTTCATATGAAAACACTTTCCATGTAAATTTTACTGAAAAACTCGGATTTCACCACGTCGTGATATATATAGACATATTGTGTGTGTGTGTGTGTGTGTGTGTGTGTGTGTGTGTGTGTGTGTGTGTGTGTATGTGTGTGTGAGGACATATAATATAAACACAGAACTCGAACTAGCTGGAGTAAAATTCATGATTTTATTCCCAATCTTCATGGTAATTCGGCATAGAGGCATCGTGTAAGAATACACTACAGCCCAATGACTGGTGAACAAAATACAATGGGTTCGTGCATCATCCAATCTCCTCAACCAGACAGATCATTCTCATGATATTCTCAGATGTTGGGGGGGAGGAAAAATCACCCCAAATTAACAAAAGTCTCAACAAGCAAATCAAAATTGATCCACAAATCAGTGCACATGCAATCCAATATTTGTGAGGCAGCGTGGTGGAATCAGGCTCTCGTCAAAATAATAAAAATGAAGAAACTTGCATTTTTCCGCAGGTTTGTGAATTTTTATTATTTTTTTGTTTGTTTTTTGGCTCAACACTTTTCATGCCCATTAAAGAACTTATTTCTGTGTGGATTTTTCTGAAAAACGTTGATTAAAGACACAGAAAATGTAAATTTTTAATTACCACAGACTCTTAAGCTAAGGAAATAACTAACCTTTAGGGGCCATTTTTTCACTAATTTTACTTCTGAAAACAGGTGACCCCCACCTCCTTCTTTCGTAAATATCTCAACTTGTATTCAAGATAAATGAATACTTTCTTCATCCAATTAAAGACAAGTGAACAAGCCCTTAAGATGATACTAATAACTCTACATGCCCAAGAATTGACTAGAGCCTGATTCCACCACGCTGCCTCACATTTTTATTATAAACTTTGGGAACATGAAAAGAGTGCCAAAAGGACATAATATGATCCCCTTTCCCAACAGCAAAACAACTCCCCTCCCCCCCCCTCCGTCCCCATTCCCCACCTTCAAATACACATGAAAAGTTTCATGACAAAATGTGATAAATGTCACTTTCCAAGTTTGGCCGACACAAATAGCATCATATCTACAATTATGAGGCAACATTTTTTTTTCCACAAAAAGCAATGTTTCCTTTTTAACCCTATCCGTACGTCCTGCGGTCATTTTGTACCCCTGGGGTTGTATTCTTCACATTTTAAAATACTTCTATTACGAAGATCTCTTTGAAACGTTCAGTATTTCTCAAAAAATCATTTTGACAGACAGCTATGAAAAGCGTACGGATCGGATTGACGTATAAATTTCCTCTTTAAGTTGGAAAGTGGTGGCACAGAGTTCCCCACGTCGTACGGATATGATAGTAAAGCACGACGTACGGATAGGGTTAAGTGGTGGCACAGAGTTCCCCACGCCGTATGGATATGTTAGTAAGACACGACCTACGGATAGGGTTAAAGAACTGCAGAAAGTTAGATCCTCCTACGCTATCCTCTGCGCACCAATCAACTTCTTTTCTGGAGTCAAGCGACTTGGTTTGTAGTCAACAAAAGTTTGTTGCCGATTCTTTCCCTTCTTCAAAAATATGTTACGTTTTGTCAAAAACGTGTGTTGAAATAGTGTAAAGCGCATAGAGCCTGCTGTTGAGCGGGGATATGCGCTATACAAATGCTATTTATTATTTTAATTATGATTAGATCTCATCAATTGAAAGGATAAGAAGCTACCAAAGATTTCATCAGTTGGCAAAAATCAACTAAGCGTTACATCATGTTTACTCTTTAACAAAGTTGCTCAAGATTATTTAGTAAATGGGTGAAGAACAGAAATCTTCCATTTTTTCAGAAAAGTAAAAATGGATATATTATGTCATGTTTTATAGCGAAACTGTTCATATATATGTAATGAACATCCCAAAGCGACAAGTGCAGAGTATTCTGTGCAAAGATACGTGTACCAAAATATAACAACTTAAAAAAAAAAAGAAGCAAAGACTATCACATGGAATTTGTTTAACTGTACCAAATACAAACTCATGACGCTGGGTAATACCTGCGCATTTTGGGCTATTTTTTTAAATAAAGCTCTCCTGCATAAAAAAGTGAAAAAAGACTATTTTTTTCTGAGGAAGCTCACGTATTTTGAAGTTGATAAATCATTGATGTCTATATTCTATCATTCAACAATAGAAAGTATGATGATAAATTTCTGTATGACAGATTGGGCCGGGAACACAAGACAACGAGATATACAAAAATTGAATCAATTAATACGGAAAGCATGCAAAATTTCAACATCTAAATTCCCCTACTTCAATGAATTATACATTATTGCTTGTACTAGAAAAAATAATTCCATCTTTTTGGACAAATAACATCCCTTGTTCCCTCAAATAAAAATATCAATCAGAAGTAAAAGACCTAGGCTTCTGATCTTTAACAAAGAAAGATACAGAAGGCAATTCTTACCATCATCCATTAAACTTCAACCATCTTAATCATCTCGATATAAGTATTCCTGTGACCTTTAAAGCATGCAATATCAGAATACCAACGAGTTACAATCAGAATACTGAGTATGTATCTGGCTTAACACTATTAATGTTCACAATTACAGTTCATTTATAATGTATGTGACTGTGAACCTGTTTGTGAGTCCAATCATACTATTGTATTATTATGGTTATGTGCACAGATGCGTGTGGAGGAGAGGATGTGTGAGAGAGTGTGTGTGTATGTGGGTGTACATATGTGCATGCGTATGTGTGCATGTTTATGTGTGTGTGTATGTGTGCGTGTGTATGTGTGTGAGTGTGTGTACGTGCGCGCCCGCACGCGTGTGTTTGTGAGTATACGTGTAGAGACATCAAACCAATGTGTCGGGATGTGGACAATAAAGACGTACCTTATCTTACCTTATCTTAATTAAGTAGTTTTAAGGGAGTTAGTTTTCATAACATTGGTTTAGAAAATCTGGACAATTTGCTGAACATTCCTCAACATGACACAAACAGGCAGACGGAAGAACACAAGAACATGGCTTGGTATCTTTTTAGTTTTAGTAGAAGTTTAACGGCGCTCGTAACTGCATAAGGTCATATGAGCGCCAGAAGATTAGAGGTGTTACAAGAGAGTAACAAACATAAAAAAGAAGAAGGGGAGATAAGGACGATAGATGTTTGATGGGAAAGAAGAACAGCAAACCACACCAGAGCACCCGCCAACCACCCACTTGGTACCTTTACATATCGAGGAAAGAACAAGCAGGATGAGGGAAAATGTAGTGGGGGGGGGGGGGGGGTTGAGGGGCGGGCTTCCCAACTCAGAAATTTACCTGTGCATACAATTTACTTCTGCATACAATTACAAAGAGTTAAACCTCTACGTCACCAATGTTGGTAAAACAACAGTGCCAGGGGAGCAAAATCAGGCTCACACAAAGTGATTTATTTATAGAGTGACACGAAGATTGGGACGAGCCAAAGACTAGGAGGAAAGCTTAGTAACAGTGGCACAGTTCCATATATATATATTTGTGCCAAAAACAGATCTCCTCAGCATACTTTTATAAAGCATAATAAAATACATATTTGAGACGGAAATAAACAATGATAACATATTATGTGAACATACAATCTTTAACCCTATTCGTACGCCCTGGGATCATTTTGTACCCCCGGGTTGTATTCTTCACATTTTAGGATACTTCTAGTATGAAGATCTCTTTGAAACTTTTATCATAATTTCTCAAAAAATCATTTTGACAGACTGCTATGTAAAGCGTACAGATAGATAAGATTAACGAGTAAATTTCCTATTTGGAAAGTGGTGGCACAGAGTTCCCCAAGCCGTATGGATACGATAGTAAAACACGACGTACTGATAGGGTTAAAACCAGTTACTTCATAAACGAATGTCAAAATGCAGAATCGTCCAACAAGTTGAGCATCATACAATAATTTGACTGTCCACATAAAGGTGTGTCGCAAACCGCAACAAATCTAAAAAAAAAAAAATTCAATTATAGCATCTTTCGTTTTCGTAATTCAAGTGGATATTCTGTCCTGGGCACTCTGGAGTGAAAGGCAATGAGGAGGCTGATAGGCTGGCAGGCAGTGCTGTGGTTGATTGTGAGGTGAAATTTGACAAAGGAGAAGTGTTGAAGACCTAGGGGGAAACGTAGCGGGATGAGAAAGACAGGGGGATAGCAAAACACCACGCAATCATTAGGATGCGGGAAATGGGGATAGAGAGGGGAGAAGGAAGAAAGGAACGATTATCTGGAAAGGAAAGACGTCACCATAATCAGACAGCCACTGGAACCATCAGTATGGATACCTTGCGGGCTTTAGTGCTGGGGGGAACTGAGCCCTTATGGACCTGTCCGGTGTGCAATGACGTTGCCCAGGACAGGTAATACAGTGTAAGTGTTTCGTAACACATACATTCTTTCTTGTCTGGTCCTCAACTTCCTCAAGAATCTAAGTCAGGTCAATCTTGAATCACAGAAAAACATAATGATAAGATAATGATTAAGGGAAAAAATTGGTCACTTGATTTTTTTTCCTAGGATCTAAATTCACACATCAAGATCCAAGTCTGACAAAATGAAAATCATGATCTACAAATTAGTTGACAAAAAAAGATGAGAATAGTGACATGACAAAGAGGGTTACTTGCTCCACTCAGCTGTTTACAAATGTGAGGCAGCGTGGTGAATCAGGCTCTCGTCAATTTTTGGGCATATTGAGTTATTGGTATCATCTTAAAAGCTTTTTCATTTGTCTTGCTTTCAATGAAAAAATGACAAATCCATCTTCAATAGAAGTGGAGATTTTTGGGATTGAAGGAGGTGGGGGTCACCTGATTTAAGAGGTAAAATTAGCGAGAAAATGGCCGCCAAAGGTTGGTAAATTCCAAAGCTGGGAGTCCATGGAAACTGTAAATTTATATTTTTGTGCCTTTAATCAATGTTTTTGGTGACATGCTCAAAGGAATGTATTTGTAAATGGACATAAAAGGTGTTGCGCCAAAAAATACAAACTTGACAAAAATTGCTAAGGGAGAAAACTGCTGTTTCCTTCAATTTCATTATTTTGACGAGAGCATGATTCCACCACGCTGCCTCACAAATAGGGGGTCAAATCTTGGTTTTCTCATTACTGAGTTTTTCTGACTCCTCAACTTCCAATGACAATAACTGACTTAAGATGAGATCTATGGCAGAAAGACTGCTACTGTGTTCTGCCCACTTGTGGGGCTCCATCAGATCTTTAATTTGATGCTCATAGAGTTATATGTCAAGCGTGCTGACAAAATGAGTCACTTCTCGGATTCAAGCCATAAGGAAATAGATACATCACGCTTTTAGGTGAAGTTTCAAAATCCATAAGTGTGAGTGTGACATGATAAAAGACAGGTTATAGTTCAAGAATATGGCATCAATAGAAAATCTACCAATTTGACCTTTATGTCGATTTTTGGCCAATATATCCATTTGTGGATTGCAAAAAGTAACTCATTTTATCAGCACAACTCTATAAATAGTAACAGTGCAATATGTCACTCATTCTGCCATGTTGCAACACAGATAAATTATACATTCATAATTTCTTTGTGGTCTCCAAATGTGAATGATAATATAGATAAGATTAAGAAACTGAAATAGTTTGTCTACATGTCATAATAACGATGGCATGGACATTATAACAGTCTCATGCCAAGAACGGGTTTTCTTTGGCAAGTAAGTATTTCTGGGTCACACAGAATTATTGTTGCTGTCACAGGAAAATACAAGAGTACCGGCGCCTCTATTTGCTTCACTGTGTGGGTCATCAACGTAAATGTGAAGTCAGTTTTGCTGTACCGATTTGAAGCATGGAACGCATTTCAGACTTGCATTAAAACGAGTCCAGGTTATGTTTAACAAGTGTCGGAGTAGTTAAGTTTTAGTAAGTTTTACGGCACTCACTTGCAACACAATAAATATTAGGGTCAAATGAGTGCGGAAGATTGGAGGTGTTACAAGAGAGCAACAAACACAAGAAAAGAGGGGAGATAAAGATGATAGATGTTTGATAGGAAAGAAGAAGCAAACCTCACCAGAGCACCTGCCAACCACCCACAGCGTTGGAGTAAAGTTACTCAGAATTAGATGGACAAACAGGGTCCCAAACGAGGAAGTGTTAAGGAGAACGAAGCAGAGTACAGTCAGAGATGGCAGTCGCAACCGGAAGGTGGTGGCAATGGACGGGACATTTCCTAAAGAAACCAGGCACTGCATAACCAAAAAACATGTTGGACTGAAATCCACAGGGTACGAGATCAAGGGGAATGCCATGCGGAGACTGGAGAGGAGTGACAGAGAGTTTTAGTTTTAGTAGTAGAAGTTCTACGGCGCTCGCAACTAGTAACTGCATAAGGTCATATGAGCGCCAAAAGATTAGAGGTGTTACAAGAGAGTAAAAAACATAAAAAAGAAGAAGGGGAGATAAGGATGATAGATGTTTGATAGGAAAGAAGAAGCAAACCACACCAGAGCACCCGCCAACCACCCAGTGACAGAGAGTGATATACAAGACAGAGGAAGACCTGGAATTACATCGAGAAACTAACCTGGCATCTACGGGAAAAATGGAAATAGTTAGTTGGTGGCTTAAAAAGCTTTTCGTCTCTTTTCATATTGAAATTTAATGAGAGTAATATATAATTTACACTTTTATGTGTATACCTGCATGTGTATTTACGGTCCTGTACAGCCAACAAAAATTTCCCTCTGGGATAATAAAGTATTATCTTATCTTAAACCCTGGTTCAGGGTGAGAAAGACAATGATGACGATTTCCTTCGCTTTGCTGGGTGAGCAAAAATAGTAGAGATACTCTTTTCTCTAGTGACAGCAACAATATATAGAGACATATACACAACAAACACATACACACACACGCACACACACACTTGTCCCCGCAGTTTTATGCACAAAAATGTATGAAATCATGGAAACTTGAGCCCAAAAAATATAAAATTATAAATGCGATTCTGTTAATTTTAACTAAAAATTAAAAAGAAAAATAATCAGAAATTATGCCAAAAATGATCAAATTTTGCTAAATTATGCGGGGTGCATATATATATAAAACCCCGGGGACAGACACACACACACACATACACACAAAAACATATATCTATATATATATATAAATATATATCTATATCTATATATATATATAATATAATTAATGCATTGTCACTATATGCCCCAGAAGTAGAGGGGTCTGTAACTGCAAATACATAAAGAATGTAAAATAATGCCAACAATTTTTAGATGAATGGTCACTAGATTGCATCCTTGAGAAACAATAATTATTTTAATAACCCCAGGCCAGAACAAAATCACCACCTGCAGCTAGCAGCAACATTAAATCATTAGCATTTTCTGATTATAATTTTGTACTATGTTTTATAACATTGCGTGCTTTGTACATTTGAATGCATACACAGATTTCTGCAGTTTTGTAAATTAAAAGGGTTCTTTTGTCATTCTTATATTTCTCTTTTTTCTTTAACATATATACCATAACATGATGAATACTGATGAATTCAGAATATATGTGTGCATTCAAACATACACTCAGCACAGGCCATGAAGACACCAATTTTAAAATAAAAAAATAAGTTACCCGTACCCTAACAAAACATCACACAAAGCCATGTAGCATACATATATACATCTAGATCTAGTACAGTTTTGTAATTTAACCAAATCTTGCTTACAGAAAAAATATATGAGTCATGAAGCGGTGGAATCAGGCGCTTGTCAATTTTTGGGCATATGGAGTTACTGTGGTATCATCTTAAAGCTTGTTCATTTTTCTTGCTCTCAGTGAAAAAAATGAACAATCTATCTTTAATAGAAGTCGAGATATCTTTGATTGAAGGAGCTGGGGGTCATCTAGTTTCACAGGTAAAAATAGAGAGAAAATGGCTAACAAAGTTTAATGAATTCCATAGCTGGAAAGCCCTTGGAAACCAAAAATTTATATTTTTTGGGCACTTAACGTTCTTCAGTAAAATCCACATAGAAATGTGTTTTCAAATAAACATAAAAGATGTTAAGCCGAAAACCCCCCAAAATTTGATAAAAATTGCCAAACCGACAGAAAATCGCCTCTTTGTTCAATTTCATTATTTTGGTGAGAGCCTGATTTCACCACGCTGCCTCATATGGAAATGTCTGTATTCATCATTCTCAGTAGAGACATCTGTCAAGACACTCTTCAAGCTATTTTGTCAATCAAAGATAAAAATAAGTTAACCATATCCTCAGAACACAACATGCAAAGCCAGGTAATACAGAGAGTACATTTTTGTAACGAAATAAAATTCAGCTTCCACAAAGGCATGAAAAGAAAAGAAAAGTGTGCACCAAATGAAATGGCACTTTTAACTAAATCACTTATTGATGGCATTCGTAGAGTAAGTTTCCCTGGAAAAGCAAAATAAATCTTTTGTAGAGGTGCACCCCCCCCCCCCCCAACCCCACAAAATAAGAAAAAAAAATTAAATAATAAAAAGAAAAAAAAAGGAAACCCACAGCAACCAGCCTGATTCAGTCTCAAAGTATTATTTGATGGGATGTGAAAGCTTAAATTTCTCTTTGAGTATTTTTTCTTTTGTTGGTAACACACTACACTGCCGTAAGCAGACAAAACGGCTTTTTTTCCTCGTGGCAGCTTCGAGAAAAAGATGGGTTTTTTTTTTGTCCGCGTAACCATTTAAAAAAAAGCGTGATTTAGAAAATTGAATTCTAATTTACTCTAAAATTGGTAGCAGTTTCACTTTGATTTTTTCCACAAAAGAAGGGTAACTGACCAGGCTTTCGATTTAGCAAATATATAAACAATTTTTGCACCAAAATGAAAAACAAAAAGGTGTTTTATCAGCTTACTGCAGTACAGAGAGGTACGATGTCGAATCAAAATTAACAATAAAAAATTGACAAATTCCTTTCAAATCTCATACAAGGCAGGATTACACTTGATATCATTTTGTAGCATCAGATCAGGTAGTCACCACATATATATTATATATATATATAAGTTCGCTGCAGAGTCAATGGAACGACTCAAGCTAATGGCAAGCCCTGGGAGTGTCAGGCTTCTCTCTCTATCTTTTGACAAAATTGATACACAGATAGCACTTGATACACAGATTGCACCCTACTTCTAAACTGTATCGATCATAGAAAGCATAAAGCCAGTTTTTGAGCAGGGTATGCCCTAAATTAATGCAATCAATCCTGATCTACACTATGTGAAAAACTATTTTTGCCATAACTAAATTTATAACTATCAATGGTAGAAGACAGAGAAATTTACACCATCTACACTATGTCATACGCCCTTTGGAAATCTGAGCTGGTCTATTTTGCTTATCACCGAAAATTATTATTACTTGGTATATATATTCTAAAAGGCACAAGGCACGTTATGCACAAGAGGAACCTTTTTCATCTGAAAGCTAAAAGAGAGTACCAGTTGTTCTTTCTTACCATCTCCCAGTCACACACTAGCAGGGCAGATGATGCACAGAGAAAAACTTCCATTGCCAGAGAGTTTGAGATGAATATTGCCATTACAATTGCACAGGTAATGAGGGCGCTGAATAAGAAACCTACTGGAAAAAGAAAAGCTTGAGCTCAGCAATTGTTTCTTCATGCTTCAATAAGAAAAAAAAATATGCTAAATTAAGCAACGATTAATGATTGCCAATATCTTCTCAAAGTATGAACACAAACTGAATCAATTATCGTTTGATACTTCAATAAAAGTAACTTCCGTGTAAGAAAGACACTCAGTATCATTTCCTCTCGACAAAATTCTCAAACATATGTGCAGTTTTATAGAGATAATTTGGTGAGAGTATATATATATAAAATTTATGTCAGAAATAGAAGAAGCCTGACTGAGCAGACTTCCTCACACAAAGTCACCACACCACTGAACCAGCTCTTCCTCATCACACAATATTGTTTCCATCCCCTGTGCTGTTCAACTCTCGCGCCATCTCATCCAGTTCCTTTAATCCCTCCGAGTGTCTTTGGTACTTATGAGCCATAAGCTTCTTGTAGAACATCAAAGAAAACACAATGAACAAAATTCCAGCAGGAATGACGATGACAGTGGATGCTATGGCAGCGTTTGTGCTCAGCCTGTAAAACTTGACCCAACACAAGATGGCAATCTCGGCGAGAAACAGCAAGATGCCTAGTCCAGTGGAGAAGACCCAGGCTATCTCGACGCAGACCCGCATCTGGTCGTGAGGAGACTCGCTGACGGCTTGTACGCTGTGCACATTACTGACCGCTTCTATGTTGGGCAGGATGCACGTACTGATCATCAACGCTACCAGGTGGACCGTGACTAGGAGAGTGGTGGTCACTCCAAACAAGATGAGAAGAGGTTCAGGGATTACTGATTTGTCCTCGTCGTCTTTATCAATAGAAATTTCAACCATCGCCACCTGAAAAACAGACAAAAATATACATATATATGAAATCTTAAAGGTTAACTTAAAAAGATGATAAATGCAGTTTAATAAGACAAATGTTATTTTTAGGCAACTGTTAAACATGAAGAAGGAAGGCAAGATGTAGATTGCAACAGGGGTCTAAGGGTAGACAAAGAACACAACATGGGCCAAAAAGCAAATATAAACTTACATGTCTAAGCAGGCCTATGACAGAGAGTGTACTAAAGGCACCTAGCGACAGTAAGAACTGGTGGGTCATTGCAATATAATGCATGCCAAAACGGACCCAGAGGTTCTCCACTGCCGCTAGGTCTAGGTAGTAATCCTTAGTTGAAGCTTTAACTCTTTGAGCCCTCTGGTGGAGTGTAAAATTTAACTACCCGTATGGCCAGTCACCAGTACAGCGGTGAGCTAGACCCTATCCCCAAACCGGCCCGCCAGGGACAAAACGTATGCGGCAAACCATGTTTAATGAGGTATACTACACAGGACGTTAACTGTTTATTAGAAATCTAGTTCTTAGCTGGCAATAAGGAAGGCCTTCCGTAAAGAGCGACCACCCCATCAAACACAATAAAGAAGAGGCCTAGACCTAACCCTAACCCTACCCCAAGCCCTCAATTCTGCTCTGTCTCATAGTGGTTGCTCGTTACGGCAGTCCTCCCGGTAATAACGTCGATAACGAGGACTACCATGAGTCATGAGTATGAGTGGGATATAATGAGATTAGGTGATTACATGAATGTTAGTAATATCGCTCAGGAGCTCAGGCAGAGGGAGATGGTAGCATCAGGAAGTCAGGGCTCAAAGTCAAAGGGCTAAGCCTATACTTAATCTATCCACACCAGTAGTGTAGTTAACTAGACCTAGTTAGGCTACTGGTTAGGCTAGTAGCCTAGTACTAGATCTAGATTCTAGATTCTAGATCTAGATCTAGATCTAGTAGGCTTACCCAGCAGACACCTGGAAAAGGTGGTGGTCTGCTAACAGTGCATCTACACCACACTAAGAATGCAAGTTTATTACAATGGGTTGGTGCACATGGCACACGAGGGCAGAGCAGCATAAAAAATCGTTTTTGGTGTCCCGAATCACTAGGCTATCATTGACTAGGCAAAAGAAAGAGGCCTACCATGGCAAATCCTGACAGCAAGGCAGAGGTTCGACTACTGGCTTTCAGCTTTGCCCGGCTTAGATAAAGTCTACGCCAAGACAAAGCTGTGTTTGTATGGGTTTGAGACATTTGTTCCACGTAGGAATTGAGCAACCACTCCTGATAAGATCCAGCACTGGACTGGTTTGCTGGCATTGGAGGAGAAAGTTAAACCTAAGAAAATGAAAGGGCTTTCAGGCTTCGAGTCATTGTCGCGGAAGTCACTAATGAAAACAAAATTTTCACAACCTGACTTCCGCTGACTATGGCTTCCGCATATGGCCAGGTTTGTTGAGGGTTCCGGGTTCCTAATCTTTTCAATAGGTCATCTCTAAGTTTTTAAGGACAATCTCTTGATACCTCTTTGAGTACAAATTCACTTTTATTTAAAAGATAATAACAAAAACCCCTGGAAAATACCTGCTTTTTATCAAATGCTATTTATTCGATTGCAAAAAGTAAAAAAGAACTTAGGCTAAAAGAGACCCAAATAGTCATATTTGATCGATTTGCGCATGCGTGCTTCTGCACTAGAGCTCTGTGTGTACAAATGGGTGAAAAGAAAATTCATTGTTTGTGTTGCGGTCCTCACCGAGTGCATAGTTGATGTCAGTGTCCACCGAAACAATGGCAGACGACTCGGAGGGTGGAAGGAAATTGGTATGAATATTTAAATTGCATTAACCAAGGGATATGCACAGCAGTATTGTTTAGTAATTGAATCTCTAGTCCATTTTAAAGTTCTAGCAGAAAGCAAGAGGCTGAGGACAAGGTCTGCAGGGTGTCTACTGAGCTGTAGTCTGTAGTCTTCTTCTTTGATCTTTGTTTCTTTTAGCAGAGCGAAAGAGCGTGCGAAATTGCACGTAGACACTGACCGCTATACTAGATTTCTATACTCCAAACCAAATCCTGTTTATCTACACGAACTGAGGTTCTTTTCTCAGTTTTCATTACTCACAGTTGTTAAGATAAATTGTTATTTTCATGATGCATTTTCCTACTGCTGAAAAAGTTTAACATAGAGAGTTAAAAAGAGATATAATCTAAATCTAGATTCTAGATCTAGATTTTCTAGATCTAGATATCTAGATCTAGAATCTAGATCTAGATTCTAGATCTAATCTAAAAATTAAAATATAATCTAATAACATAAGATTGTGTGAGATATGAGGCTTGTCTACTAATCTAGATCTAGTCTAATTTTATTAATGAAAACGAAGTGTAGGGCAGATATATACAGAATTGGTGATCGGGAAATACTCCTAAAAAAGTGAACCACATAACAGCAGATAGACTCTGTAGGAAATCGACGACATTTTCTCTCTAATTAATTGGAGTGTTTGAAAGAAACTTGGCTCCTCAATGTGTTTTTCGAGGTAGATAAATCATTTCTGCTATCAGATTTCTAACCATTTTGTAGTTTTATTTTGTTTTTATTTTATAATTTAGCATCGTGTCACAACTTGGGATCTTTTAGAATGTTGGCAGCGTGACTAAATATTGGCAAAACTTTCTTTGATGGCTTTAGACTATGCCAACCATGAAATATAATTCAATTCGGACATGCCATACTACAATAAAAAAAACTTTTTTTCCGTTGACACACAAACACCCAGAGGTGAGTTCAGAGGTGAGATAAACTCGCCTCGGAACACCCCCATTACTCAGTACCATACGCCCCTCCCCGGCAGTGCGAAAACGCGGTTGACTCACCCGAGCCAGGGGTAACCCGGAGAACATGCTTATTTATAGTAGTTCTTTGCATCAGCCCCATGTATCATGATACATCAATACACGCGGGAGAAATTTCATTGAGCATTCTCTGAAGAAAATTTTTTTCTATCTTCAGCTACAGCCGAGATATTATTGAAGAAGAGGGTTGGTCGGTAGCGACACCAAAACCGGCCGAATGGCACAGTGATTTTCCGACTCATTTCGGAAAGTGCGAAACCATCTAAATATCAACCAAATGTCCCCAAATTTGGCAACCGATGAGAAAAAAGATGAATCAAGCCTCCCCGGATTTCCCTGTCTTAGTCGAGCTAAAAACAAAAAAGTTACAAGGTGGTTTCTTTGAGAAGATTGCCAGATTTTCAAAGTGCTGCATCCTGCAGTTCCCCGGTCCTTCCAACTCAGGCACTTGATGCTCCTTTCACAGTCAACTTTTGCCTTGAGGCCCGTCAATGAAGTTTTTTCTTCGTTAAGTTTTATCTTGCACATACATGCTCTTTAAAATCAATGAATGCTGAAACCAACACGAAAATATTCTCCCTTATAAGCTGGATGTTTTCAGGCAATTTGTCTCCTACCAGGCAAACTTGGTGATGAACTTTGTGTTGTATTTCATCGCCTCTTTTTATGCCTCTTTCAGTGTCAAAGTAAAAGTACTAGCCAGAGTAAGAGCTGCCCCCAAACTTTTTGCTTGACTTGTAAGGCATTTTTAAGATCGAGGATTGTTGTTGGAAAGCACGGGAAGTGCTGCTCATGCTGATTTGATCTTGCTCTAGCTTGGTATAGCACAGGAGACTGTAGCCTAGGGTGACTGGTATAGCAGAGAAGTAGAAGACTGTAGCCTGGGGTGACTAGTATTATGTATAGCAGAGAAGACTAGCCTGGGATGACTGGTATAGCAGAGAAGTAGAAGACTGTAGCCTGGGGTGACTGGTATAGCAGAGAAGTAGAAGACTGTAGCCTGGGGTGACCGGTATTATAGCAGAGAAGACTGTAGGGTGACTGGTATAGCAGAGAAGTAGAAGACTGTAGCCTGGGGTGACTGGTATAGCAGAGAAGTAGAAGACTGTAGCCTGGGGTGACTAGTATTATAACAGAGAAGACTGTAGCCTGGGGTGACTCAGAAAAGACTGTAGCCTGGGGTGACTGGTATAGCAGAGAAGACTAGCCTGGGGTGACTGGTGTAGAAGAGAGGTTGAAGAATGTAGCCTGGGGTGATTTGGATGCACTGGTTTGTTTACATTTCTTTGTGTTTGCGTTCACGATCGGCGCCCGTGGGGGCAAAGTGCTGAAAGCACCTTGGGGAAATTGGTATTGATTTAAAAAGAATGACCTTCAGGTTGTCTTTCCAGTCAATTTATCAGTGACATTGCCCACCATTCTTTAAAATGTGACGGTTTTCTGAAAGATACTCTTGTTCCTGTGTGGGAAGATTTAATAAAAGTGCTATCGTAGTTTCTGAAAATCGAGTTAAACAGATTTATACCTTTGATTAACCAATTTAAAAGTACTTCATCCATAATAATAATAAATAACATATTTGTATAGCGCATATCCCCGCTCAGCAGCAGGCTCTATGCGCCTTACACTATATTATTACCCCAGCAGACCGAAGTCCATCTATTTTGAATATATATAGTGTCAAGTGTTACAAAAACAAGTTTTCGTTGTTTTATTTTATTCAAAATTATTGATCATATATTTGCATTTTCTCCCATCAGGTTAGTTAGTATAAAAAGCTGGCAGTGCTGAGTCGTTTTCCTGAATCATGGAGTTACTCAAGCCTTCTTAAAGTTAAAACGCTTGGTTTTTGTTCTGAACTTTTCCTGCAGAGGGCGAAAGAGAGGAAGAAGTATATCGACCAGGACATTGACGAAGATGACATTGACGGCAAGCGCATGTACAGTGTGGAGGAGAAGCTTCTCAGTGACAAGTTTACTGCGGATATGGTGCAGGAGCTCACAGGCCCAGGTAGATTTTAGTTGTATTATGTACTGTTTTGTGTTTAGGCCTTTACTTTATGAAAGACAAACTGGTTGTTATCAACTCTTTTGAGACTGGCTCTAGAATAGCTATATGATGAGGGGGGGGCTCTCGTGGCCTAGAGGTTAAGGTGTTGGCCTCTCATTTAAAGGTCCCAGGTTGGAATCCGGGTAGCAATCGAAAAAATTAAATTCTTCACTCTAAAATTGTCTCCTTTTTTACCTCCTTTCACCTCCTTTCCCGCTCTATAGCAATATTCTGTCGTCTGCTTTGTCTTTACTTTCTTCCTTCTCTGGGCTCCTGACTCTTTCTGCAGCCTTTCTACTGCTACTCCTTAGCTCCTTCTTACTGCTGTCTTTCAGCCATACCCTTGATCTTCTGGTAGGAAAGATCTACACCTAGCCTTCTCGGACAAGGGCGAAAAATCTCTGAGGGCCAGTGTGCAAGTTGAGCACGTTAAAGATCCTTCGGTGAACTAAAATCAATAAGAGTAGGCTTCTGCCGCCACCCGTGCAAAAATCCTACCAGCTGAAAAAGTGTAATGTGTCCCGCTCACTCATATGACCTTATGCAGTTGCGAGCATCGTAAAACACTTAAAGAAAAAAAGCTTTTAGATGCAATGCGTCACATAATATGTATGATGTCTCACTGTGTAGTATTATATTATAATGCGACAAAAACACCCTTTCTAATTTTGGGGTTATCATGACATTTTGGAAAGTGACAATCCCGTTTCAGAACAGTGCCTTTATGAGCCTTAGTTCTAAACCATGTGATGTTGCTGGCACTTCTGGTCACAAGAGGTAATCTGTGACTTGAAATCTAAGTCCCAATGTTGTGGGGGTTTTTTTACCACAAAAATTTCATTTAGAAGAAATTATGATTGTTGTCTTCGTCATCTGTCCTTGATGCACCTTTTTAATAAAGGAATTTAATTTCTTTTTTATTTGTTTGAATATAAAAGAATTCAAAACATTTTTGTTTGCAAAATTCCATTGATCAGAAGTTATTGCATTAAAAAAATCTCCTTAAATATTGAATTAAAATGTATTTTCTTAAAGGTCTATTAAGCTGTAAATGTGTCTCTGTCTGTCTGCCTGTCTATCTGTCTGTCTCTGTCTGTCTGTCTCTGTCTGTCTGTCTCTGTCTGTCTGTCTGTCTGTCTGTCTCTCTCTCTCTCTCTCTCTCTCTCTCTCTCTCTCTCTCTCTCTCTCTCTCCCCTCTCTCTCTCTCTCCCTCTCCCTTCCCTCCCTCCCTCCCTCCCTATTCTTTCCATTCTCATCCCCCCTCTCTCTCTTCCTCCGTAAAAATTTCTAGAAGGAAAGGATTTTGAAATGTTGTTCCCGCAGAATTTACCATGGAGTGGATGCAGAAAAATGGGTTGGCTCGTCCTATAGTGTTCTATGACAAAACTGGCTTAGGACTACGGTAAGCAGTTTTTCCCTCTGTGTATATATATGTGTGTGTGTACGTGTGTGTACGTGTGTGTACGTGTGTGTGTGTGACGTGTGTGTGTGCATGTGTGTACGTGTGTGTGTGTGACGTGTGTGTGTGCATGTGTGTACGTGTGTGTGTGTGACGTGTGTGTGTGCATGTGTGTACGTGTGTGTGTGTGACATGTGTGTGTGCATGTGTGTAGGTGTGTGTGTGTGACGTGTGTGTGTGCATGTGTGTAGGTGTGTGTGTGTGATGAGTGTGTTGTGTGTATGTGTGTGACGTGTGTGTTGTGCGTATGTATGTGTGTGACGTGTGTGTGAATGCACAACTGGCCTTATGGTGTTTCACATTCACTTGAGATGTGTTAGTATCAGGGAACTTGAAATTTCATTCATAGTGTATTAATATATAAGCTTGTTTGAACTCAGAACTTTATTAAATAGAGTCCTATGAGATGAGACAAGAACATTTTTTTGGGTGTTTGTTTGTTTGTTTGTTTGTTTGCTTTTTTAGGTGGGGAAAGGGGGGGGGGGATTTTGCTTGAATGAAGTAAGGTTTGTGGCCAGATGTTATTAAGTGCATATTTTTTTAAATCTCTGCAGGAATGTCAACTTTTTTTCAGTGAAAAATTAAATCCATATTGTACGGACAATTAACCAATTCTTGTTTTTCCAGGGTTCCAAGTGAAAACTTCAAAGTCAGTGACGTGAAGCAATGTGTAGGTAAGTAAGACGTGTGGGAACTTTCATTTTGGTATTTAATTGTGTAGGTCACCTTTTGCAAGTTTTAGCTGTATGAATTTAAATCATGAGGCAGCGTGGTGGAATCAGGCTCTCGTCAAAATAATCAAAATGAAGAAACTTGCATTTTTCCGCAGGTCTGTGAATTTTATCGAATTTTTGTTTTTTGACTCAACACCTTTCATGCCCATTAAAGAACTAATTTCTGTGTGAATTTTTCTGAAAAACGTTGATTAAAGGCACAAAAAATGTAAAATTTTAGTTACCACAGACTCTTAAGCTAAGGAAATAACTAATCTTTGGCGGCCATTTTCTCACTAATTTTACCTCTGAAAACAGGTGACCCCCACCTCCTTCATTCGCAAATATCTCGACTTATATTCAAGATAGAGGGATATTTTTTTCATCCAAATAAAGACAAGTGAACAAGCTTTAAGATGATACCAATAACTCTACATGCCCAAAAATTGACGAGAGCCTGATTCCACCACACTGCGTCACAATTATTTTGATACAAAACTCTGTGACTTGTTAGTGTTAAATGATGTGTCTTTCAGCACTGTGGGGATTTTCTTTAACAGAACTGTCCAGCAGAAATTGAATGATAGGTCTTCAAGGTCATACTTTTGTTATTTAGCTTCGTGTTTTATTTTTTCCAGACTTCAAATTTGTCTCGTGGTGCCAATATATTTGTCTCTTTCTGAAATGTAAAGCACCTAGACAGGAGTTGCGCAAAGTCTATCAATTCACACTTGAGGTGGTGTTTCAATCGCCTAACACGTGACACTGCCGTGGTATGCATCTCTGCAAGGTCGAGGAAAAATGTCCAATTAGAATTTACTGATACTGAAACGAAAAAGCGAAAGTGGAGTTGTTCTTCTTTCTATTAGTTTTTGAGCGGTGGAAATTGACCCAAAAAAGAGTGCGTGTGTGAATTTTTAAAGTACGTATGATGAAATGAAGGGTGCAGTAATGGAGTTGAAACTTCGACAAATGCTAAGGAACTTTGAAAATACATAAAAATTCAACCGGTGAAGAGATTTCAACCAGTGAAATACATGGTTTTGGTTTTTTTTAGCCTTCTGTTTTTTAATGTGATAGTTTATTTTATTCCTTTTATCTTTTGTTTTACATTTCATTGCATGGTTGGATGTTTTGAAGACACCACTGTAACCTTGAACGTTTCTATCTTTCTGTTAGATACATTTTTCTTTCTTTTGCTCTGTTGTGAGGTCTAAATGGCTGCTTTCAACATTTTTTTTGCACTCAAACAATACAAGCGGGTGGTTTGCTCCTTTTTTCCTATCAAACGTTTGTCGTTCTTATCTTCCCTCCTCTTTTGTGTCTGTTACTCTCTTGTAACACCCCTAATCTTCGGCACTTATATGACCTTATTGTGTTTGTTACTCTCTTGTAACACATCTAATCTTCGGCACTTATATGACCTTATTGTGTCTGTTACTCTCTTGTAACACCCCTAATCTTCGGCACTTATATGACCTTATTGTGTTGCAAGCGCCGTTAAACTCTTACTAAAACTAAAACAATAAAAAATGTGTTTCAGGGAGTCGACGTATACTCGATGTGATGGATGTGAACACCCAGAAAGCCATGGAGATGTCTATGAAAGACTGGGTGAAGTACTATGAGAACCCGGAGCGAGACAGACTGCTCAACGTCATCAGCTTAGAGTTTTGCCACACCAGGCTCGAAAACTATGTCGAATCTCCCACTCTGGTTTGTATCTTTTTAGATACTTTAAATATTTTTGTTATATAGACACTCTTATACGAAATGCAGCTGAAAGAAATGTTACAAATTTCAGAACATTTTCATACCTGCCTGCTCTTGTGTTTTTTATACTTTTTCCAGCTTCTTGTAAGTGAACTATGCCATGTCAGATTTAAAAAAAAAAAAATGTTTCTTTATATTCCCAATGATGAAATGTGAATATTTTACTTGTGTATCAAGGTATTTGTATCAATGAAGATAATGTTTTGACACTGTGATTAGGTGTGTTCCAGGACGTCATCATTTTGGTGCAATGGTGCAGATTGTTCTGGGAATAGATTGTCCCCTAGCCACAGAGACTGTTGAAACATTAGTCCTTAGACTGAACTGTTATCGTCTCTCATGCATCTTGATAATGCAGCGTCTAGTGCTGTGTAAATGTATAACGTACGATGGGGCTGAAATGTGTGTTTTGCTTCGAGATTTTCCAGCTTCTACTAAGTTTTGAATAAGAGTGGCATCCCTTGAAAGCTTTTCGTTTTAGCTATGAGGTCACATCTATAAATAGACCATTGGATGAGAAGCACGGACTCTATAACCTAAAACAAAGTGATGTGTGTTGTTTTTCTACACACATAGTGTCAAGGCTGACGCACTGACTCGGAACTAATGTTGTTTGTTCAGTCTCAGTGCTTTATACTTGTTTATATCGTTATAGCTTGTTTTACTCAAGTCTTTTCAGTGGATAAAACCATCTCTTCATTTCTCTTTTTAATGCCGTGTAGTTTGACGGGCAGTCCAAGCTTAGGCGTGTTATCTTTCCACACACATCGGGTGAGACAGCCAATTCGTAGAATTGGAGGGCACATTTAGTCTTAGTACTTTCAAGTTGTTTACATTGCTGTGGCATGTTTCATGACTTACTTAACGATCCTCTTCCTGTCTGGAATGCGTCCAGTGTTTCCATAGTCAATGATGTTGTTATTTATATCTTCTCACCGTAGGTGGTTGGCGGGTGCTCTGGTGTGGTTTGCTTCTTCTTTCCTATCAAACATCTATCGTCCTTATCTCCCCTTCTTCTTTTTATGTTTGTTACTCTCTTGTAACACCTCTAATCTTCTGGCGCTCATATGACCTTATGCAGTTGCGAGCGCTGTAAAACGTCTACTAAAACTAAACTATCCTCTCACTAGGTTCGCCAAATTGACTGGGTGGACCGTGCCTGGCCTCGGCACCTCAAGGAATGTCAGACTGAGTCCACGAATGTCATCGAAAAGATGAAGTACCCGAAAGTACAAAAGTAAGAGATTTGAAATTTTAAAAGTCACGAACCGTTTTTCCAGTATGAACATTTATGTCTTTGTAGATAGTGAGTGAAGAGTAACTTTTTTTTTCTCTGGTATGCTGTAAGAATGTATTTTCATAATTTCTGTACAGGGTTCTCAATAAATATTTTTAAAGTTTTAAAGTCATTGTCATTATTTTAAATAGCTGTAGTAGCCTTACTATTGTGTTCCAGTATTATCATTATGTTTGCAGGGTTTTAGGTTGTTTTTTTTGGGGGGGGGGGGAGGGGGAGGGGTCCATTTTGTTTTAGACATTGATTTTCTATGATTGTTCTGATCAAATTTGTGCTACTTTTTTTTATTTTTTACAGATATTGTCTCATGAGTGTGGCTGGGTGCTACACGGACTTCCACATAGACTTTGGAGGCACTTCGGTCTGGTACCATATACTTCATGGGGAAAAGGTGAGTCGTAAAACTTTAAATTTATTGAAATATCTTTTACATTTTGTTCTCCCACCTCATGTGCAAGTCGTTTAAGACTGACAGTGATATTTTCTTTTGTCTATGATTATTCTGTGGGTGGTTGGCGGGTGCTCTGGTGTGGTTTGCTCCTTCGTTCCTATAAAAAATCTATTGTCTCTTTCTCCCCTCCTTTTTCGTGTTTGTTACTCTCTTGTAACACTTCTAATCTTCAGCACTTATATGACCTTATTGTGTTGCAAGTGCCGTAAAACTCTTACTAAAACTTAACATCTTGCGCTTCCACCTCATCTGCAAGTAGTCAGGGATTGACATCGATGTTCTCTCTTGTCTATGATTATTCTGAATGGTGAGAATAAGAAGTATCTCCTAGCTCCTAATCCTGTATTTTTTCCTCAGATCTTCTGGCTAGCTCCACCGTCCCCCAAGAACATCGACTGCTACATAGAGTGGACGTTGTCTGCCAAACAGGGCGACTCTTTTCTGGGGGACTCGCTGGAGCAGTGTCAGAGGATCCAGCTCAGGGCTGGGTACACCTTTATTATACCTTCAGGTTAGAACTTCTTCCCCCCCCCCCTCCCCCCCCCCTCCACTTCACTTTCTTTATACTGTTAACCTTATCTGTGTGAGTGGTTGGCGGGTGCTCTGGTGTGGTTTGCTTCTTCTTCTTCCCTATCAAACATCTTTTGTCCTTATAAATCTCTCCTCCTTCTTTTTTGTGTTTGTTACTCTCTTGTAACGTCTCTAATCTTCTGCACTTATATGACCTTATTGTGGCGAGTGCTGTAAAACACTTACTAAAACTAAACTAAAAAGCTTTATCTGTACATGTGGATTGACCCGCCCGAGAAAAAAGACATTTAAATTCTAGTCATTGTGGCGCTCTTCTAGCGTATTGTTCTACCTCAGTTTCCATTACTGTTGTGCGAGTGGTTGGGGGGTGCTCTGGTGTGGTTTGCTCCTTCTTTCCCATCAAAAGTCTATCGTCCTGATCTCTCCTCCTTTTTTGTGTTTGTTACTTTCTTGTTGCACCTCTAATCTTTAGCTTTTATATAACCTTATTGTGTTGCAAGTGCTGTAAAACACTTACTAAAACTAAAACTTTCTTGTAACACCTCTAATCTTTAGCACTCATATGATCATGTATTTGTGTTGCAACTGCCATAAGACTCGCGCTACAAATGAAATAAGGTATGATTCGACAGCCACTTCTTTCTTTCTTTCTTTCCAAAATTGTGTCGATAGCGCCGTAAAACATCTACCCAATCAATCAATCGTTGTTTCTTTCCAGGTTGGATTCATGCTGTGTACACACCTATTGACTCTTTGGTGTTTGGCGGCAATTTCCTTCACAGTTTCAACATAGAGAACCAGCTCTTGGTGTCCAGAATTGAAGATAAGACCTATGTGAGGAGAATATGGTGGTGGCTTTCTTATTGAATACTTTTTGATGCTATGAACTTTTTTTGTTGTGTGTGGGTGGTTGGCGGGTGCTCTGGTTTTGGTTGGCTCCTTCTTCCTTCTTTTCTATCAAACAACTATCGTCTTTATCTCTCCTCTTTCTTTTTTTGTGTTTGTTACTCTCTTGTAACGCCTAATTTTTGGCACTTATATGACTTTATTGTGTTGAAAGTGCCGTAAAACTTAAAAAATACTTTATTTCCCCTCCCATTTCTTAATGACCTGTACTTGCCTGTCTGGCATACTGCAAATTTTTGGCGCTCATATGACCTTATGCAGTTGGGAGCGACGTAAAACCTCTACTAAAAAAAAATACACCAATACCTAGACTTCAACTTTTCTTTCTCTCTCTCTTTCTCTCTACAGGTGCCTCCAAAATTCCGATATCCTTTCTTTTCGGAGATTATGTGGTATGTTGCCGATCGCTACATCCACTGCCTCACCGGCCGGACACATCTGGCGTCTTGTGAGAAAGACGAACTGGATGAGGACGACCACGGACTCATCCAGGTGGATGAAGATTCTAGACCACCGTCCCGTAACCCAGACTCGCGGCCGCCTTCTCGCACCATGGATGACAGCTGTGACTCTGGCAAAGTAGGTCGTGGGCTAGTGACCAAATTAACCCTATCCGTACGCCCTTGGGTCATTTTGTACCCCTGGGGATGTATTCTTCACATTTTAGAATACTTCTAGTACGAAGATCTCTTTGAAACTTTTAGTATTTCTCAAAAAATCATTTTGACAGACTGCTATGCAAGGCGTACGGATCGGATTAACGAGTAAATAACCTCTTTGGAAAGTGGTGGCACAGAGTTCTCCACGTCGTATGGATACGGTAGTAAAACTCGACGTACGGATAGGGTTAATGATATTGAAGAAACCAACATTTGCCAGAAAACTAGGCAATTTTGATCAGAGTCTCTGGGAGAGGCAACAACTTTTATGTTCATTCAAAAAGAGATTTCTCTGTGATTTTACGGAAAAACGTGAATTAAAGGCTGGAAAAAAGTAAATTTGCAGTTCCAAGGACATTTAGCTTGAATGTCTCTTAAATTTGGTGGCCATTTTCTCTCTAATTTTACCGTTGACCCCAAATGATCCCAACCTCCTCCGATCACAAATATGTCGACTTTTATTGAAGATAAATGTGGATTATTTTTCATATAAAGCAAGGCTAGTGCTTTAATACTTTGCCCCCACGGGACGCCGATCGGCGGCGGTAAGAAGCGGTACCTTTTTCCGACAAGACGCTGATCAGCGACGGTAAGAAGCCGTACCTTTTTCCGACGAGATGCCGATCGGCGACGGTGTGATGTAGCATGTACCGCATCTGCATCCTGGTATGTGGGGATAAGTAAGTGTTGTGCGCTTTGGCGCACTGCGTGGGTGGATAGTGTTAAGATGGTACAATTAACTCCATATGCCCAAAAATGTACGTGCGCCTGAGTCCACCTTGTTACAACACAAACGTGTAGTGAAATAGATCTATGTGAACACTGAGGAATTATCCCGGGCCTGTTGGTGTGCAGCTGACTGACCATGGAAGTGGGTGGTTGGCGGGTGCTCTGGTGTGGTTTGCTTCTTCTTTCCTATCAAACATCAATTGTCTTTGTCTCCCCTCCTTCTATTTTGTGTTTGTTACTTTATTGTAACATCTCTAATCTTCGGCACTTGTATGACCTTATTGTGTTGAAAGTGCCGTAAAACACTTACTAAAGCATAAAACAAAAGGAACTCTGTATATGTTTTTAAAAAGATATCAACTAGAGTATTTTCAGTTTTGGTTGGGATTAATTTTTTAATATTGCCAGGTGGTGGCAGAAGCCTACTCTTATCGATTTTTCGACCACCAAATGATCTTTTGAGTAGACAACGTGGGTGGTTATTCTCTTGTAACACCTCTAATCTTCGGCACTTATATGGCCTTATTGTGTTGCAAGTGCCGTAAAACACATACTAAATCTAAATCAGAGTAAACAACTTGCACACATGATCTTCGAGATTTTCTGCCCTTATCCGAGAAGGTAAGGTGTTCGATCTTACCTACCCTAGGATCGGGGATTTTGCTGAAAGACAGCAGAAAGGAGGAGCCAGGACAAGCAGGAGAAAAGAGTTGAGATGAGTAAAGGAGAGAGGAGCCTGGAGGAGACGGGGGTGGAGGAAGTGGAGCTGAAAGCAGATGACGAAACACAACCAGAGAACAGGAAAGGAGGTGAAAAGAGGTTTTAGAGGAGAAATTTTCCTTGCTGTCAGGGTTCCAACCTGGGACATGTTTTTAATGAGAAGCAAACATTGTGCCTGTGGGCCATGAGCACTTTGCAGTCACTTGGCGCAATAAGGCGCTGGTGAAAATTATCCGTTCTAGTCACCTGTGCTGAGCCAGGCCAGAGAAGTCTGTTGCAGTGGCTCTCCTGGCTGGGTGACCGGATGGGGTATTTTGTACTGCTGGCTGTGTGACCAGATGGGGTATTTTGTACTGCTGGCTGGGTCACCAGATGGGGTATTTTGTACTGCTGGCTTAGTGACTGCAAAGTGTTAAAGCCTCCATCTCTGTCTGCTATTTTCCTTTCTTTCTCTTGTCTTTTATTTTTCATGGAAGCTCACTGCTTTCGCCTTTTTTGAAGTTGCCGTTTAAGGTTACAATCGTCGATGCCGCCTCATGTGCATGTTTCATTTTGTTCTCAGATCAAATCAGAAAGTGGCGAGGACCCACCGAAACTCTCCAAAAGCGTAACGATTGAGCTGACCCGCATCGACGCCGCTCAGAGCCGAATGCAGAGCGAGGAGGAGGGCGGCATGCGGCCATCCGGCAAACCCAAGTTGGGCCGGAAAGCAGCTTCCGACTCTAGCCTGGGCTGGGACGGGGGTGGGGGCTCTCTGTCCTCGGGCGGCGGTGGTGGGAACCGCAAGTGGGTGCACCTGACCACCACGGAGCTGAAGGGCCTCAAGCAGCTGGTGGACTACCTGGCCGGCCTGATGGCTCTGCCGCCCAGCAAGAGGGGCGTACCCCGTGAGATGCTGGACCCGGAGGCCGTGCTGAGGGAGATTAGGGTGCGTGCGTGTTGACCTAGATGGGTGTCTGTCCGCTTGTCCTGCAGACTTATGAAACTTGAAAGCTTTTTCAGACTTTTGTTTCTTTAGTTTTTTGATAAATGGTTTGTGTCTGGACTGTTTTATGAGTGCGTGTTGACCCCATGGATATCTGTCCACTTGTCCTACAGACTTCCGGAAGTGGGTAGTTGGCGGGTGCTCTGGTGTTTTTTTGCTCCTTCTTTCCTATCAAACATCTGTCGTCCTTTTCTCCCCTCCATCTTTTTTGTGTGTGTCTTTCTCTTGTAACATGTAATCTATTCTTCGGCACTTATACGACCTTATTCTGTTGCAAGTGCCGTAAAACTCTTACTAAAACTAATAGACTTCTGGAACTTGAAAACTTTTTCCGTCTTTTGTCTCTTTTGTTTATTGATAAATAGTTTGTGTCACGACGGTTTTATGGAACAGTTTACTTGTATTTTTTTAGTCCACAATCAAGTTGAGTTGTAATCGTCAGTTCCTTTCTTGAGGTACCTTTTCCCCCTCCCTCATAATCTTTGGCCCACCCTCTTCAGTTCCTTTCTTGAGGTACCTTTTCCCCCTCCCTCATAATCTTTGGCCCACACCTTTTTCAGTACTTTTGAAAACTTTGCACACTGAAAAATTGGCCTTTTGTTTCCTATTGTATATGGTAATTCACTCCTTTTTCATCGGATTAAACGTTGGACTTGGGAAGATTTATACTATGTCTTCGTTGTCCTCAGCAAGTCTTAGAGGACCACAAGAACGATGATCAGACCTTGGCCTGGTCCGGAGAACCGTCCATAGGTTGGCCAGAATCTGCTAAGGTGAGCAAGTTCTTTGTTTGTTGAATAAACAGCGTTCTATAGTTCAAGTATAGGTTTGGGCTTCACAAAATTACAATAGAAACTCAGAAAAAAACCCAGGAGATTTGTGTTTTAGTTCCAAGTTTTTTTACAAAGCCCGTGGGTTTTCTCATGGTTTACTGAAGTTGTTTTTTATTTACCTGAACAGTTGAGATGGCATTGTGTCCTGTTCTCTTCCCTTAATGGGTGGTTGGCGGGTGCTCTGGTGTGGTTTGCTTCTTCTTTCCTATCAAACATCTGTCATCCTTATCTCCCCTTCTTCTTTTTGATGTTTGTTACTCTCTTGTAACACCTCTAATCTTCTGGTGCTCATATGACCTTATGCAGTTGCGAGCGCCGTAAAACCTCTACTAAAACTTAACTCTCTTCCCTTTTAAAAAATTTAAAGTAAGGCACAACCACTATATTGAGATACTGTTTCTTCTGTGGGTGGCTTTGATCACAATTACATACAGAAAACAGGCAGGGGCATGCATTGTTCTAATGTCAAAATACAGTCTTTTGCTCTTCAGTAGGGTAGATGGGTTGTTTTTTAAAAATCATTTGTCTTTGCACGTTTTTGAAGGGATTGGCTTATTCTTTCCCATCAAACATCTATCATCCTGATCTCTCCTCCTCCTTTTTTGTTTTTGTTACTCTCGTAACACCTCTAATCTTTGGCACTTATATGACCTTATTGTGTTGCAAGTGCCATAAAACTCTTACAAAAACTGAAAAGAAGGGATGGGGTTAATGTCTTTTAAGCCTTTCTTTCTCTTCCTTTTCTTTGTTTTAATCTTGTGATTCTATGCAAATGGCGTCGGTGGCCTAGTGGTTAGGCTCTCAGACTCGCAACCGTAAGGTCGTGGGTTCGAATCCCGTTAGGGACCCGACGTCGTGTCCTTGGGAAAGGCACTTTACACGAGTTTTCCTCACTTCACCCAGGTGGGAATGGGTACCCAGCTATAGACAGTGAAAGATCTTGTCAGTTTGATAGTGTTTGAGCGCTTAATCAGCTGCTTGCACTGTATGCTGCCCGGGAAGCTGAGAATGTTTCGGAGTGTTCTATGGTCTGCTGGGGTAATAATAATATAGTGTAAAGCGCAAAGAGCCTGCTGTTGAGCGGGGATATGCGCTATACAAATGCTATTTATTATTATTATTATTATTATTATTATTATTATTATTATTTTTATTATTATTATTATTATTATTATTATGACTTGGATGTCTCTGTTGTGTCTGTCTTTCTGCCTAGCACCGCGGCCCCCCCCCCCTCCCCCAACCTCCAGCTATGATATGACTGGAGTATTGTGCAGATGTGCTTCTCTGAACTTAAACTTTAAAACAACTCCTGATTATCATTTACGATGTCTCTTTCGACTTTTGAGCAGAAGAAACAGCAGAAGCTGAAGCTGGGCTACAAGACCTTCAAGACGGTGCGCACGCCCAAAGGCTCGGGGGCTTCCTCTTCCAGCATCCGACGACGCAGGACTCGGTGCAAACAGTGCGAGGCCTGCACGCGCTCCGAGTGCGGCGAGTGTACTTTCTGCAAGGACATGAAGAAGTTTGGTGGGCCGGGCCGCATGAAGCAGACGTGTATCAGCAGGCAGTGCATGGCGGTGAGTGAAAAAAATCAACCGTGTTGGGAGTGGAAAGTCAGGGTGGCTGCCAGGCCCTGGGAATCCTTGTGTGTGTGTGTGTGTGTGTGTGTGTGTGTGTGTGTGTGTGTGTGTGTGGATGTGTGTGTGTGTGTGTGTGGATGTGTGTGTGTGTGTGTGTCTGTCTGTCTGTCTGTCTGTGTGTGTGTGAGAGAGAGAGAGAGAGAGAGAGAGAGAGAGAGAGAGAGAGAGAGAGAGAGAGAGAGAATTCAAATAATAGAAAATTGTAAAGTGTACTGTGAAAGATCTGAGAAGATATAATATAAAACTCTCCAAGTTTATTTGAAAACTAATTCTGATAAAGTTAGTGAGTTCATTTTTTGCTGGTCGTTTTTGTGGTACCATTGAAAGGGCATTAACTGACTTACTTTGAACAGCAAAATTTTGAATAGGTAACATTAAAATTTTACAATGGTCATTATGAAGAAAATCAACCTACATGTTAGAAAAATATGAAGTTTTTTAGATTTCAACCAAAACAAGAAAACACAAAATTTGCAACCTCTTAAAAATCAATCATATTATGCAGTTGCGAGCGCCATAAAGACTCTTACCAAAACAAAACATTAAAAATCAATCATATTCTATTTCAAATAGTCACTGTTCGTGCATTCAAGAAAAGATGTATACTAAAGGGATTTTGTGAAGTAAACTCTAAAAAACTTATACCGCTAGATTTGATTTGTCTCTCATACAAGAAAAAAGTATTTTAAAATGGTCTTGGAGATGTTTGTGAAGTCATTCTGTTTTTGTAGTATACGAGCTCTCACTCTCTCTCCCATCTTTTTCTTCCTATCCCTCAACTTCCTCCTCAATGTGAGACTGGCGGGTGCTCTGTTGGGATCTGCTTTTTCTACTCTTCTTCTTCTGTGTTCCCGTCTTCCTTGTCTGCTTGTGGGTGACAAGAGGGCACCGTCATTAGGTGCAACTTCTTTTTTCTCTCTCTTGCTTTTCCCCTGCTCATAATGATGGTCATGGCGTCAGTGTGTTTCTTTTTACTCAAACTGAAACTAGTGTCTTCCCCTAACTGTCCTCTTTCGTCAAAATACAACTGGGCCACTTGTTTTTCCCTTGTGGGTGGTTGGCGGGTGCTCTGGCGTGGTTTGCTCCTACTTTCCTATCAAATATCTATCGTCTTCATCTCTCCTCCTCCTTTTTTTTGTATGTTACTCTCTTGTAACACCTCCCATCTTAAGCACTTATATGACCTTATTGTGTTGTAGAGTGCCGTGAAGCACTTACTAAAAAAAACCAACTATCTCTCCTCCTTTTTTGTGTTTGTTACTCTCTTGTAACACCTCTAATCTTCGGCACTTGTATGACCTTATTGTGTTGCAAGTGCCGTAAAACTCTTACTAAAACTACAACTTGTTTTCCCCCTCCACAGCCTGTACTGCCCAGCTCGTCGGTGTGCCTCATATGTAACCAGGAGGGCCAGGAGAGCTCCCAGGACCCGGACGACGTCTCTATGCAGCTCATGGAGTGTGGCATCTGCTGGGAGATTGTGCACCCGGCCTGCCTGCAGAAAAAGTACAGTCTTTTTAGTTTTTAGTTTTTAGTTTTAGTAGAGGTTTTACTGCGCTGGCAACTGCACAAGGTGGGAAAAGGCGAGGACATCTTGGGAACAGAAAAGGATGTAAAGAACAGACCAATGTTGTTGATGGCCTATGTCTGTGGGTGTTTCATTTTTGCATTTTTTTTTAGGGGAGTGATTTACACTGAAACTTTGACTTCAGTGTAGTCTACAATGTTCTTTTGAAAAGCAACATTCTTGTTTTGTTAAGGGTGGTAAATTCTGTGAGCTCTTATGGTCAAGGCACAGTGTAAGTTAATGGTCCAACAGAATGTGGGAACACCATTTTTGGGGGCCTCACAGGTATTGAGGGAGAACTACTGTAAGATAATTTTGAAATGGGTGCTGCATTAGGTAGTTTTATTCTTGTTTCCTTTGATTGTACTTGAATAAAGATTGGTTGGGGCAGAAATAACTAGAAGCTGTTATTTCAGTAATTTTCTTTAGTGTATCATTTTTTTTTCTCTCTTTTTTCCCAACAATTTGTGTACAGAAATGTTTCTTGTAGTTACGTCCTTTGTGAGCACTTTATATCCCTCTCAGCATCTCTTCAGCTTCACTAAATTTGGTTTTCCATTTTCCTTCAGGTACGAAAATCTGGACAATGACGGTGCTGTCAACGAGGACTTGCCCAACAGCTGGGAGTGTTCTAAATGTTGTAACGAGGGCAAGCAAGGTCAGCTGAAGGTAAGCCTATCTCTGACTCTTGTTGGGGGGGGGGGGGGGGAACAAGGATAGGATCAGTGGCAATGACAGCTGCCTTTAGATCTAGGTCTACTGCCAGTAGAGTCGAGGTTAGTATTGACTGTAGCATTTCATGTATTTATATTTTCCAAATCACTGAACAGAAACTGTGGTGCCGGTGGCCTAGTGGTTAGGCTCTCGGACTCGCAACCGTAAGGTCGTGGGTTTGAATCCTGTCAGGGACCCGATGTTGTGTCCTTGGGAAAGGCACTTTAAACGCATTTTCCCCACTTCACCCAAGTGGGAATGGGTACCCGGCTATAGACAGCGAAAGATCTTGTCAGTTTGTTAGTGTTTGAGCGCTTAATCAGCTGCTTGCACTGTATGCTACCCGGGAAGCTGAGAATGTGTCGGAGTGTTCTATGGTCTGCTGGGGTAATAATATAGTGTAAAATGCAAAGAGCCTGCTGTTGAGCGGGGATATATGCTATACAAATGCTATTTATTATTATTATCTGTGCTGGAATATCCACTTGTGTGGAGTGGCTACAAAGAGGATTTATTTATGAACGTTTTTGCTATGTAGTGGCAGGTATTTCATGGATAATGGTGACAGTATGTGGGGTGAAACTCGTCTATCTAGTCAAAGTAATTTACTTTTGTAATTTTTATCCCCACTCCCCCGGAAATCAAGTGGCAATTGATTTTAGTTTTCATAATCATGTGTGCCACAACACAGTGGAATCAGGCACTCGTCAATTTTTGTGCATGTGGAGTTATTGGCAGCATCTTAAATCTTATTTGACTCTATCTTCGATGAAGAAAATTCCCTTCTGGCATAAATGAAAGTGGAGATATTTGTGACTGGAGGTGGGTGGGGGTGGCCTGGTTTCAGAGGTAAAACTAGCAAGAAAATGACAGTTAAAATTTGTTGATTTCCAAAGCTTGAGAGTCCTTGAAACGTTAAATTTACATTTGTTGCACCTTTAATCTACATTTTCCAGTAAAATCCTCACAAAAATGTTTTTTAAAGGACACAAAAAGGTGCTGAGCAAGAAAACAAAAATTAGAAAAAAAATTGTCAAACTGGCAGAAAAATGCTGATAACTTCTTTTTCATTATTTTGACAAGCTCCTGATGTCACCGTGATGCCTCACATATGTAAAAGTTGTCAATGATGTTTGTTATTTTTACATTTTTTCATCTCTCTTTCTCAAGCCGAGAGTTCGTCCAGGCATTGGGTCCGTGAAAAAGTTCAAGAGTGAGGACCACAGGTCCTCGGCAGACAGCGACGGAAGTCAAGACGATGACGTCCCTTTGCGGATCAGCCCAGTGGAGGGCAAACGGGTTGTGTCAAAACCAGAAGCAGGCGGGGGCTCGCGGCAGCCTTACATCAAAACGGAGCCCAACGGTGGTGGTCTGGAGGGCAAGCTGCAGTCTCCGACAGACCCCAAGAAAATCTCCACTCTGGCAAATGCGAAGGTGAAGCTGGAACCGGGCGGGTTTGCTCCTGGGAAGGAGGATGGTCAGAGGAAGAGAAGTCCGGCCGGGCAGGCCGCGCCGAAGGATGCTCAACGCAAACATATAAAAAAAGAACAGGTCAGTCCTTGTGTATCTCTCTGGGCGTTCCTCACCCGTTTTCTTCTACAACAGTAACTGAAAGTTTCCAGAATCCTGTGTAATGCCAAAGAGTCTACATAACAAGAGGGGCCACTTCTCTCTTTGAGCCAATTAAAAAAGTGTCCTCAAAATTCGGTGGCGCCCTCTTCACAAAAGCGCACCTTTTGCGAACAGAGTTATCCTATTTGAGTTTAAAAAAATCAAAGTGAAACTAGCAAGTTTTTGAATGAATTTCGGAAGAACGCTTTTTTAAAATGGTTACGCTGCCAAAAAACCTCTTTCGGAAGAAAGGGTGATTTTCTTCGTTTAATTTGACTTTAGAATGAAAGGCGAGAGGTCATTAAAATAAAAAACCCTCTAAAACTCCGCACTGAACGAACCCGAACTGCTGATGAACAGCAGTCGATCTGCGCACGCAAGGAGGTGCTATTCCTATTCTTCTTTTGGAAAAACGAAAGAGAGCTTCAAAACAGACTGCAGCGCCATCTGAAGCAAAGAGCGAACTTCCTGCGGACACTTTTTTGGCTGAGTGGCCCATCTTGTTATGTACTATCTTTGGTAATGCGCATTTTTGAGGTCAAATAGGTGGAGACTACCTTTAGAAAAGAAGCCCTGTGAAGTCTGAGCTTGTGTGTTGTCAAAGGCTGTGAATTTTTTAAAATTTGAGATGCGGGACTTACGGTTAAGTTATATAATTAAAGTTCAAATTTACATTGTAGGCCTATTTGGCAGGTGACTAAACATATTCTGACTTGATGCGTGACATACCCGCACGTGTGTGCTGCCTGCTTCTTGGTGACACGCTCGTATTCACCAGTACATCCAACCGCTCCTATTCACCAGTACATCCAACCGCTCGTATTCACCAGTACATCCAACTTTGTTCTATTTTTTTCTTTCCTTCTGTTGTTGCTACACATGGTTTTTACTTCATTACTCTCACTGCCGAGGATGCGGTGGCGGAGCGGTCAGTTCGCTCGTCTCCGAAGCGGAAAGTCCGGGTTCGAGCCTCGGTTCAAACACAGATTATTTTCGCCCCCTCCTGCCCACCCAGCTGTAATGGGTACCTGACTTCGAGTTGGGGAAGTAAAGGCGGCGTGGAAAGGAACTGACCACCCTACCACAATATGCCGAAGGCCCCGGAAGTTGTCTCCCTAATTAGGCAATCCCCAATGTGCGTATCTGAAGAACTTTGCTCCAACTGCCAGGAACATGAGGCAGAGAGGAGTTGATGCTATGCCTGTTTTTTTTCCTCCTGCATTAAATGACTGACATTGTGTCGATGGTCTTCAAATGGACAAACTTCTATTGTGGTGGGCTCTGGTATGGTTTGCTTCTTCTTTCCTATCAAACATCTATCGTCCTTATCTCTCCTCCTTTTTTTGTGTTTGTTACTCTCTTGTAACACGTCTAATCTTCAGCATTTGTATGACCTTATTGTGTTGCAAGTGCCGTAAAACTCGTACAAAAACTAAAGCTCTTATATGACCTTATTGTGTTGCAAGTGCCGTAAAACTCTTACAAAAACTAAAGCACTTATACGACCTTATTGTGTTGCAAGTGCCGTAAAACTCTTACCAAAACTAAAAACTAAACTTCTACTGGTCAGTTTGCATCTTGCCTGTCCTCAGATTTCTGCCCCCAGTTCCCCGTCTCAAGATGAGGGCTCTCGTGGTGCTCGCAAGCGCCCCCTGGCGCCGGTCACAGTTTCAGGCGGCGGCGGCAACGGGAAGAGCAGCGTCCCGCTCCAGCCAGAGTCTGGGACCAAAAGGCCCAAACGAGAGGTAGTTGTCCCACGCCGGTTCCTAGACTAGAGCTCTCTCTCTCTCTCTCTTTCTCCCCCCCCCTCCCCCCCCCCCCCCCCACCTCCTCTTTGCTTCGTCACTCCCATCCTCGTTTGCACAATATCTCTCTTGTTGATGCTTATCTTTTTTTTTTTCCCCAGTTGGTTTATTATTTTTATTTTATATTTGGTTATTATTTCTAATGGTGGCTTGGTAAAGATAGAACACTGAATAATGGCAGAGGTATTAAATGCCTCACTTTATTAACTTTTTTTTAGAGGGGTCGTAAATCTCTGATTTAGTAAAAGATCTTTATCTTTGCATGTTTCATGTGTGTGGTTGTTTCTGGGAGCTTTAGTGAGTGTGCTTGGTGAAATTTGCTGTCTCCCCCCCCCCCCCCCCACCCCCCGGGCTCGAGGCAGTGCCTCTGTCTGTAGTGTCTTTAGGTCATTGCCAAAGGGGGGACATTTCTCGTTCAAGCACAGTAGAATTGTAAATGGGCTGACTTAGTGGCGTCGGTGGCCTAGTGTTTAGGCTCCTGGACTCGCAACCGTAAGGTCGTGGGTTCGAATCCCGTCAGGGACCCGAGGTTGTGTCCTTGGGAAAGGCACTTAACACGAATTTTCCTCACTTCACCCAGGTGGGAATGGGTACCCGGCTATAGACAGCGAAAGATCTTGTCAGTTTGTTAGTGTTTGAGCGCTTAATCAGCTGCTTGCACTGTATGCTTCCCGGGAAGCTGAGAATGTTTCGGAGTGTTCTATGGTCTGCTGGGGTAATAATATAGTGTAAAGCGCATAGAGCCTGCTGTTGAGCGGGGATATGCGCTATACAAATGCTATTTATTATTATTATCATATGACCTTATTGTGTTGTGAGCGCCGTAAAACGTTGCTAAAACATCCCTACTCTCACTGCCAATTAATATCTCCTCTATTCTTTGTACTTTCTGTTCCTTCGCCCTGCTGGCCTAGGCTGTTGTTTCCTCAACCCGCTGTTTTCTCGCGAGTTTTTTTACTCTTCTTTCGATATTTCTTCATTCCGGGTTTGTATCATCTGTAAGCATTCTTTCATTTCTTTTCTTTTGTTCTTTTTAAAAAAGTTATCGCCCCCCGGGGGCAGTGCCACTGACTGAAGTATCTTTAGGCCTTTCCCAAAGGGGGGACATTTCTCGTTCAAGCATAGTAGAATTGTAAATGGGCTGACTCATGTCACGCTCATAACTGTGCCTGATCTACTACAGGGAACTGCTGTTTTTTCTTTCCTGATCCTTACTATTGTCATTTTCCTCTACTTCTTTTGTATGTTTGTCACTCTCTTGTGACCTGCTATTTTGGGGTGCCTTGATAGTCGAAGCAGACCTTGTGCTGTTGAAACTAGAGAGGTGAACAGTCTAAGTCTGATTCCCTGTAAAGACTTCTCTGTTGAAGCCCACCCCTTGGCGCTCGTATGACCTTATGCAGTTGCGAGCGCCGTAAAATCCTCTACTATAAAAAAAAGTTGTCGCTCTCAGAATGTAAACGCTAAATCAGAAGAGTTGATGTAAAGATAAAGAGTGAGTTTCATTATGCATCTGTCGTTTACCTGGATCAATAACAACATCTGTCTTATGCCTGTGTATTTGATTTCTTCACAAGCTCTTTGTTGTCTACCATTATTGTAAATTTGATTTGAATTTTAATGATAATAGTTGTGCTCAAGGGTGTCTTTTTTAGGTACTATTTTTGTCTACCTTCTTTTTTTTTTTCTCCCTTTTCTGTGCTTGCTGTGACAAGCAAGGTTGTTTTTAATGTACATGACATAATGTCTATATAAATGTATCATATCTTTGGGGTATGCTGCTTTTTTTTCTTCTCCAAAGTAAGAGTTACTCTCTCGTTCCTGAGGGGATGCTTTTGAGTTTCGAATGGCAGATTTACTTACTTCATATGTGAGGCAGCGTGGTAAAATCAGGCGCTCGTCAAAATAATGAAATTGAAGAAACTTGCTTTTTTCGGCCAGTTTGGTAATTTGTATCGAATTTTTGTTTCATGGCTTAACACCATTGTTGTCCAATAAAGAACACATTTCTGGGTGGATTTTACTGAAAAAAGTTGATTAAAGACACAAAAAATGTAAGCTTTTGGTTTCCACGGACTATCAAGTTATGGAAATAACCACACTTTTACAGCCATTTCCTGCTGATTCTACCTTTGAAACCAGGCGGCCCCCACCTTCTTCAATCTCAAATATCGTGACTTCTATTCAAGATAGATGGACATTTTTTTCATCGATAGCAAGACAATTGAACATGTTTTAAGATGATACCAATAACTCCACATGCCCAAAAATTGACGAGCGCCTGATTCCAATACGTCGTGACACATATTATGTTTCACACACAACTCAGGGTTATTCGTAATGTATTGTGGCTATTTGTCTCTTTGTGTGTATATATCTTTTTGCCGTTGAAATTCTTGATGAAGCACATTGTTTTGGTATATGGGACGAGACTCTGCTGGATAACGCGTAAGATCTTTTTGCCTTCCTTTGATGAACAACCTTCTTGTGAGGGAAGTTATTTTGCCGTCTATTTCTATTCAAGTGTAAAAGCTGCAAAGGTCAACCTGGCCAGTCAGCCAGACGTGCTGCCTAATGGTTAGGCTTCCGGACTTGTAATCGTGAGGTTGCGGGTTCGGGCTGCGGGCACGGCGTCGTGTCCTTGGGAAAGGCACTCTACGCGAATTTTCCTCACTTCACCCAGGTGGGAATGGGTACCGGCTGAGCCATAGACAGTGAAAGATCTTGTCAGTATGTTAATGTTTTAGCGCCTATTAATGGCCGCTTGCATTGTATGCTTCCCAGGAAGTCGAGGTTGTTTCAGAATGCTCTCTGCTCAGGTCTGCTGGGGTAATAGTATAGATTGTTCAGCGCATAGAGTTTGCTGTTGAGCAGGGATTTGCGCTATACAAATGCTATCTATTATTAGTATTGTTTTGTCTCTGAATTTCCTCAGTCGGAGGCTTGGCTAAGGGGAATGTTATCTCGACCATAAGCTACAGCCTTTTTTTTTCATTTCTTATGGGGGAAGTATAAGACCTGACGTCAGCAGTCTGAGTTTTTCATTTCTAATAAGCACAAAAGATTGTGAACGCAAGGCGGTAGTAAAATACGCACGAGTTGAACAAATGGACAGCCGTCAGTGGTAAAGAAAAAGATAGGATTAAAGAGGGGAACGGAAGGATGTGGATTTCAAAGCTAGCAATGTTTTAGGTAAGGCTTTCTCCTTCTCAGCCGTTTCATCCTCTGCGATAACCTGCATTCCATCGTGGTTCTTTAGTGAGTTCTGCCGGATCTGGATGGGCTGTAAGAAGTCTTGAGCAGTGTCTGGTACAATATGGTCAAGCTGTTCATTTTACCCACAAAAGAAAGGGGTTTGATTCCTTAGTGGGGGGGGGGGGGGGGATGATTTATCACATGTCTCTGTCGTCTTGTTTGGATATGGTATCCCAGTCAGCCTGGATGGACCCTAGCGGATAGGGTCATGGGCCGCCCACCTTTAAAGTGATCTGAATGCTGTTGAGGGGGGCTAAGAACATTAACAATACTTTAATAAAAGCATGTACTTTCAATCTATTATCTTTAAAATTCTGGATAGTCAAAACTTGGATAGAGCATGTCCACTGTCACTCACTGTGAAATAGAAGTTTTCAACATATTTTGGAGATATAACTTTTTTGTTCCCACAAGTGCATTTACATTACTTCTGTCTGCGCGCGCCCCCCCCCCCCCCCCCCCCCCCCCCACTCCCTCTCACACACATACAGTCTTTCCCAATCCTTTCATTCCTCTCAAAAATGATTTATTTACACAGTAAGGTTTTGAAAGTACCAATGGCTGGATCACTCAGGAATACAGTAAATTGTTGTCATTAAAAGTCTCAACATACTAAATAGAAACTGGACATGTAATTCCTTTAAGGGAAAAAAAAACATCTTGTGTTGTAGAAATGTGCAGAGAGTCAGTTAAATGACCGATACACTTTGGGGATTTCAGTTTGCTTTTATCTTTGCAGCTGTAACCCTATCCTAAGCAGTGGGGCCTCTCATTTTGAAAAAAAACCAATGGCTCTATTCTGGAGTATTTACAACACACAGCAATTCGAACCCACAATTTTTTTAAATTTCTCAAGAAAAGCCGGCTTTGTCATGCTCTTAAGAATATTGAATGCTATATCTTTGTTTAAATTTTGAGGTCTGAAATGAACGGTTTCTTCTAAAAAAATAATGCAAAGGTCGGTGACATCAGAATGATCACATCCGTGGACCCGACTATTTAATTTAGATGCTTTGATTTTGTCCTGTGTATTTTGTGGGAGGAAAGTAGTGTAGTGTTTGACTCCCTGATTCCTGTACCCTATGTGCCTGATCAAGGTTTTAATAGCACTATGATATTCAGCCTCTTGATCTCAGAGTCTATAATAATTTTATCAGACGGATTTATTTATCTGTACTTACTACGATTGTTGACTATGCCAAGAATGTTGTGTCTTTAAGTAACCTCAGGCCTGTCAAATATGCAGCATCTCTGTAAATATGTAGAGTAAGTGTCGTTGGTATTGGTCTTTGTGTGTGTAATGTTCTTGTGGAAATCTGTGTTTAGTGTATGTCTTCACGTACATTGGCAGCTGACAAAATCAATACGGTCAATATTGTCTAAGACTAAGACGGTCTACCATTGTGGAAGAGAAAAGCATTTACTGGATGCGTGTTGTTATAATATGTATATATATATTTTTAATGTATGTGGGAAGTAGTTGTTTGTACTGATTATTGTCTTGGAGATCAGATGTGGGCGTTAAAGCAGTTTTTAATGAATTGTACAAACTAAGAATATTGAAAGAGTGACGCCAGAGGCCTTCTGGCACTGTCAAGTCTAGGATTGCGTCTTTTCCGCCTTGGTTTTACAGGTCTGTGGTGAATGGGTGGCCTTGTATGGCCTTGTCCTTCCTTTCTTCTTTTTCCCGTCTCCTGTGCACTTGTACTGATAGACATATTACAAAGGCAGTACTCTCACAAGGTGTGAGGGTGTGGTGGCGGAGCGGTTAGTGCGCTCGTCTCCGAAATGGAAAGTCCGGGTTTGAGCATCGGTTCGGACAGATTTTTCTTCGCCCCCTCCTGCCCACCCAGCAGTAATGGGTACTTGACTTCGAGTTGGGGAAGTAAAGGTGGCGTGGGAAGGAACTGGCCACCCTACCACAATATGCCGAAGGCTCTGGAAGTTGTCTCACCAACAAGGCAATCCCCCAATGTCCGGATCAGTTGCAGGAACAACTTGACTCTTTACTTTTCGTCACACAGACTTGCTGTACTTTATGAAGTCGAACCTCTCCTCTCCAAGATGACCACCTGTGGTGGAGGAGTAAAGTGGGAGTGTTTTTGAACCTGATGTTCTTAGTCTTCGTACTGGAGGACTTTGTATTCATGTTTTCTTCTTTGAAATCAAACTATGAGCAATGTGATGGAAATGGATCAGTATTACCCGTGTGTTGGTTCACATTGCAATGGATGTGACCTATGTGAACAAGGTGGTCTAGTATGACATATCAGCGTGGCTATGTACCGTCAAACCTGTCCAAGACAACCACTCACTGTGGTAACATTTAACTTAGGCAAGCAGTGCTCCTGGACAGTGTCATCATATTTTATTTGTAGAAATACCATAGGGGGGGGGGGGGGGGGGGGGGGGGGGGGGGAGTAGTCATTTGTCACTTGAGCTGGCCTGGCTTACTTTGGGTATGGCATGATGTGAGCTACACATTGCTGATTTGTCTTCATCGTGCGTTTCTCTGTTCTCGAAATTTCTCCTATTTTCCTTTGGTGGTTTTCACAAGTTTTTCATGTGAGGCAGCCCTCAAATGCATCCTGTCTCCCAAGAATAAGAATAGAGTCAGAGATAGGCTTACCTTTAGCTGGCCTTGCTTTCCCTCGTTACAACATTTAGAACACTCCCAGCTGTTGGGCAAGTCCTCGTTGACAGCACCGTTATTGTCCAGATTCTCATACCTGAAGGAAAATGGAAAACCAAATTTAATGAAGCTGAAGAGATGCTGAGAGGGATATAAAGTGCTCACAAAGGACAAAACTGTAAGAAACATTGCTTTACACTTTGTTGGAAGGAAAAAAAAATGGATTCTGCACAGAAGAGAATGATGGAACTAACAGCTTCTCATGTCTTGAATAGTTTTGACATGGCTTGATGGGATCATCATTGTTCTACACTTTTGTCCCTGTCTTGACGAGACTTGAATTAGGGGGTGGTTGGAGAACTTGCTTAACCCTGTCTGTACACCCTGGGGTCATTTTGTACCCCCGGGGTTGTATTCTTCTCGTTTGAGAATACTTCTAGTACGAAGATCGCTTCAAAATTTCAGTATTACTCAAAAAATCATTTTGACAGACTGCTATGCAAAGCGCACGGATTGGATTAATGAGTAAAGTTCCCCACGTCGTATGGATACGTTAGTAAAACACGGCGTATGAATACGATAGTAAAACACGGCGTATGAATAGGGTTAATCACTACCAGTTGTTACAGATTAATCAACATGTCATGTTTGCTCAGTTCCCTTTTTTTTTTCATTTTTTTTTTCAGGTTACTAAGAATGAAATGATTTAGGTAATAATTGTGTACAGCTCTTGCAAGATCCAACAAATATCGGTTTGGTGATTTTTTTTTTTTTTAAATTTCAGTTAAACATTTCAGCTTCATAACCCATTGTTCAAAAATATTAACCACTTGTTTTTTTGTTTGGTTTTTTTAAATTAAAGCTTTCATTCCTGGGAATGAAATGCCACTTTGCTGCCCATGAAATTAAAACTTGTTTTGCTATTTTCCAAAGATTTGCACAGCTTGTTCTTACAAGATCAAACAGTGTCTGTTAATGTGTGTTGTTGTTTTGTTTTGCCTGACTGGTTACGTGGGGGTGGTTGGCGGGTGCTCTGGTGTGGTTTGCTCCTTCTTTCCTATCAAACATCTATTGTCCTTATCTCCCCTTCTTCTTTTTTATGGATGTTACTCTCTTGTAACACCTCTAATCTTCTGGCGCTCATATGACCTTATGCAGTTGCGAGTGCCGTAAAACTCTTACTAAAACTAAAAAACTAACTGGTTAAGTGATATTGACTTTGTTAAAGTCTCCTTCCTTCATCTTTGATAAGGAAAGGTCTCATTACCTCTTTACACCAGGTGGTTGGAGGCCTGGTTGCTCTTACTTCTTTTCTCTATCGTTGTAGGTAGATTCCTTCTATAGGGTCTTCGCAATGTGCTGCTCTTTACTTACTTAAACTGGCTCTTGAGGATACCTGATTGACAATTCGGTTGAGAGTCATAAGTGTTAGTGCTGCATATGATTGTCCGGGGGGAAAAAGATTGTTGTTCGGAAACAACGTAATTGGCTCTCAACATTTTTATAATGGTTTAACGCTGGACCAGATATTAATTAATCTTTCTTAAAAGAAATAATGTGAAAATTGTTCTGATTTTGAGAAATACTCACTTCTTTTGATTGTACGAAATGTGTTGTGTGTGATGAAAGGCCAGTGGGGAATTCAGGTTATAAGTTCTTGACGGAATTCTGAATGAAGCCGGCTGGGTTATAGGATGGAGGGAAGGAAGAAACTTTGGTCTGTACTACCTCTTTACTAAATGTGAGGCAGCGTGGTGGAATCAGGCTCTCGTCAAAATAATCAAAGTGAAGAAACTTGCTTTTTTCTGTTGGTTTGTGAATTTTTGTAAAATTTTTGTTTTTTGGCTTAACACCTTTCAAGCCCATGAAAGAACTCATTTCTGTGTGGATTTTTCTGAAAAACGTTGATTAAAGGCACACAAAATGTAAATTTTCAGTTACCACGGACTCTTAAGCCAAGGAAATAACTAATCTTTGGCGACCATTTTCTCACTAATTTTACCTCTGAAAACAGGTAACCCCACCTCCTTAATTCACAAATATCTCGATTTGCATTCTAGATAAATGGATATTTTTTCATCCAAATAAAGACAAGTAAACAAGCTTTAAGATGATACCAATAACTCTACATGCCCAAAAATTGACGAGAGCCTGATTGCCTGATTGCACCATGCTGCCTCACAAATGCTGATCAACTGCAACAAGGGCAAGACTAATGACTCAGTCTTTAAAAGGTTGTTGTTTTTTAAAAAGTTTCTGTTAGCTAATTTTCAAACCCTTTGTCAGTTTTGTTATTAATGTGAGAAGGTTAAACTGAGAAATATGATACGAAAACCAATGAAATGAATAAAGTTTTGGATGCATGTCTGTTTTTGAAACTGACTTCTGTTTTATTTTATTTTTACTTTTGTGTGTTTTGTTATCAGTCATTTAAGAATTGTTTATTTGTCTTTGAAAAATTATTTTTGTTGTTGCACGCTTTACTTATTTGAGTTTTGAGTTGTTTCCGTCATGGCGGTTGTGTTGATATGACTATAACAATGACAGATCTAAGAAAATATAATAATTATAGGACAAAACTATAGATTTGTAATGGGAAGCAGATCACATATCTGGTTGGCGGGTGCTCTGGTGTGGTTTGCTTCTTCTTTTCTATCAAACATCTTTCGTCTTTATCTCCCCTCCTTCTTTTTTGTGTTTGTTACTCTCTTGTAACATCTCTAATCTTCGGCACTCTTTATGACCTTATTGTGTTGCAAGTGCCATAAAACACTTACTAAAACGAAAAAAAAGATCACATATCCTGGCAAAAAGGCTTGTCTGTCAGGAACACAATATTTGGGTCAATAGTGAAGCACTTTTTTTCATCTAATAAATTTACACATTGAAATAAATAGGATAAATTCGAAAAAAAACATGCTCTAAGAATTGCAGAGGTCAGAAAAGGAAATGTTTCTTTAGGTAAGCGCCCACATCTGTCCCTGTTGATTCTCTTACTGACTTGCTCTTTCAATTGTCATAATGATGTCAGATTTGCAGTTGTTTTCTTTTATCACCCAATTAGTTATCTGTTACCTGGTTTGTTTAGTTTATTTTTGTTTGCTAATACAACTTTGTACATTTTCAGTTATTGTCACAGAATCCCTGTTGCGTCCCAGAACAGTTAGTCTCTGCCATTGTCCACAAAAAATATGAGTACCATGTTTATGTAGATATGTCTGTTCTATCCAGTATCTGTCTCTGCCTGAGCAGGTGGTTGGCAGGTGCTCTGGTGTGGTTTGCTTTTTCTTTCCTATCCACCTATCGTCCTTATCTTTCCTCCTTTTTTGTGTGATTGTTACTGCCTTGTAACCCCTTTAATCTTCGGCACTTATATGACCTTATTGTGTTGCAAGTGCCGTAAAACTCTTACTTACTAAAACAAACATTCTCTCTGCCTGGTGTAGCTGTGTCAGCCCAAGCTGGCCTTGAAAGCCAGGGTCAAAGCAGTTTGTTTCCTGAATTTTTAAAATTGTTGATGGGGGCAGAAGACATTTAAAGCAGACTTTGTGCTATTGAAGCAAGAGAGGTGAGCAGAGTCAGCCTGATTCCCTGTATGGACTTCTCTGTTGACTTCCACCCCTTGGCGCTCGTATGACCTTATGCAGTTGCGAGCGCCTTAAAACCTCTACTAAAACAATAAGACTTTTACAACCGTCTTCAATATTACCTTTCCAGTGTCCAACAAGGCATTGATCATGGACAGTGACAAACGTACATAGATAGATATATATATATATATAATGTGCATACAGATGTGGCATGTGGTCAGGAAAACAATGGAATGTTCACGAGTTAAAAGTATATATGTGGGTGGTTGATGGGTGCTCTTGTGTGGTTTGCTTCTTCTTTCCTATCAAACATCTGTCGTCCTTATCTCTCCTTCTTTTTTGTGTTTGTTACTCTCTTGTAACACCTCTAAAATCTTCGGCACTTATATGACCTTATTATGTTGCAAGTGCCGTAAAACACTTACTGCAACAGAAGTGTATAGGAATGATTCTTGATGTAATTGATATGGTTCTTTCTCATTAAAGTGGACCATTCAAAATGAAATCTTGTTCATTAATTTGTGAATACAATATAACGAGTTTATTAATTTGTGAATACAATATAACGAGTTTATTAATTTGTGAATACAATATAACGAGTTTATTAATTTGTGAATACAATAGAACGAGTTTATTAATTTGTGAATACAATAGAACGAGTTTATTAATTTGTGAATACAATAGAACGAGTTTATTAATTTGTGAATACAATAGAACGAGTATTAATTTGTGAATACAATAGAACGAGTTTATTAATTTGTGAATACAATAGAACGAGTTTATTAATTTGTGAATACAATAGAACGAGTTTATTAATTTGTGAATACAATAGAACGACTTTTTGTACCTTTTGACTATGCTCGAAGGAACGGGAGAAATTGAGTTTGATTTTTATCCTTAAATTACATGTATTTTGGTTTTTAAAAAATCGTTTCTTCATCTTCTCGTTTTACAATCATCTTTTAATACTTTGCCACCTCATCTCGACGATCGACTATGTTTACCTCCCAGTTTCTTTGGATTTTCCCCCAAATGCTTTTGCCTTTGATGGCAAGGGTTTTTCCTCTTTGAGCCTTGTGATGGCAAGGTGGTGAACAGTTCTGTGTAGTATGCTTTGTGGAGTCGCTCATTGGGCTGAAAAAGTTGGACTCATAGACTATAAGATAATTTTTAAAACTTTTTCGGCACCGTATGCAGTATACACTTTTCTCACCTTGTGGCACCGCTGTCTGTGGTGGAGTGGTTAGATGCTTGGCCATTGCATGCAGGAAACCCGAGCTCAATTACTGAGTGGGGAGAAGTTTTATTGAGAAACGCATAGTTACGAGAAAACCAAGATTTGACCCACTATTTGTAAACAGCTGAGTGGAACATGTAACTCTCTTTGTCATGTCACTACTCACATCTTTTTTTGTCAACTAATTTGTAGATCATGATCTTCATGTTGTCAGACTTGGATCTGTCGGTGGTTGGCGGGTGTTCTGGTGTGGTTTGCTCCTTCTACTTCTTTCCTATCAAACATCTATCGTCTTCTTTTTTTGTGTTTGTTACTCTCTTGTAACACCTCTGATCTTCGGAACTTATATGACCTTATTGTTTTGCCAGTGCCGTAAAACTCTTGCTGGAAAAGAGTTGGGGGGAATGTTTATTGAGTAACTCAGTCCTGCGACTGTGATGTTGTATCCGTCACAGTCTGTGACAGGCAGAGTCGAGGCCCAGCTCCTAAAGTGTCTAAATTGTGTCAATGAGGATGTAAAAACATGTTCATTTTAAAAAAAAAAGAAGGGTCCCTAAAAAGGATAAAAGAAAAGCCTGTCATTTTGTGAGCTGCAGGTAACAGTTGTGACATGTGGAGGAGTTTAACATGCTGAGCCTGCTCTTGGGTGTTGGGTCCGAGTTCGTGGTAAACAAAATTGCCTGAAACTGGATAGTTTAGAATGTTACATGAAACTGGATGTTTTAGAATGTAACATGAAACTGGATAGTTTAGAATGTAACATGAAACTGGATGTTTTAGAATGTAACATGAAACTGGATAGTTTAGAATGTAACATGAAACTTGATGTTTTAGAATGTAACATAAAACTGGATAGTTTAGAATGTAACATGAAACTGGATGTTTTAGAATGTAACGTGAAACTGGATAGTTTAGAATGTAACATGAAACTGGATGTTTTAGAATGTTACGTGAAACTGGATAGTTTAGAATGTAACAAATAGTAACATGAAACTGGATGTTTTAGAATGTAACATGAAACTGGATAGTTTAGAATGTAACATGAAACTGGATGTTTTAGAATGTAACATGAAACTGGATATTTAGAATGTTACATGAAACTGGATAGTTTAGAATGTAGCATTTTGTTGTGTTGTTAAACTTTTTTGGTATAGTTATACATAGAGTAAGTAAGTAAGTAAGTTATAGAGTAATGAGTAAGTAAGTAAGTAATAGAGTAATGAGTAAGTAAGTAAGTAAGTAATAGAGTAATGAGAAACCCATTGAAAAGAAAAACTACAGGATTTAATGCAATGAAAAGGTGAGGTATTCTTAAACAAGAGGGAAACAAAAGATGAAGGGTTTGTTACTTTTGCCACATTTGGACAAGCCACACGTGGAGGCTCTGAGCAGGAAATGCAGCATTTATAAATAAAGTGCAGTGGCCGTGAGTGAATGTGAACCAACTTTATGTATAAAATATCATTTTGTTTCCACTAGAATATGTAGCCTATATGATTCAATGTTCACATTATTCCTTTTTATTTTGAAAAAATCTCTTGAGTCATGGGGAATGTTGGTGGGTGCTCTGGTGTGGTTTGCTCCTTCTTTCCTATCAAACGTCTATCGTCCTTATCTCCCCTCCTTCTTTTTTGTGTTTGTTACTCTCTTGTAACTCCTCTAATCTTCGGCACTTATATGACCTTATTGTGTTGCAAGTGCCGTAAAACACTTACTAAAACTAAAAGAGGCTCCGAGCAGGGAATGCAGCATATACAAATAAAGGGCAGTGGCCGTGAGTGAATGTGAACCAAAGTTATACACATGTACAAAATATCATTTTTGTATCCCCTAGTTATTTTTCACTGTTTCTATTATTCCTTTTCGTTGTGAACAAATCTGTTGAGTCATGGAGAATGTTGGCGGGTGCTCTGGTGTGGTTTGCTTCTTCTTTCCTATCAAACATCTATCGTCTTTATCTCCTCTCCTTCTTTTTTGTGTTTTGTTACTCTCTTGTAACACCTCTAACCTTCGGCACTTTTATGACCTTATTGTGTTGCAAGTGCTGTAAAACTCTTACTAAAACTAACACTCTTACTGAGACAAAAACAAGGAGAATGTTACATTTTGCTGGCCGAGTTACAGCGCCCTTCGAGACTGTGCTGTGAAGGGTTTTTTAACAGGATTTTCTTCACACTGTTCTTCTGATGTGAAAGGATAGATGGCGTTAACATTTATTTGTTAACTTCATGAATCATGTGACGTGTTGTTGGATGCCGGTGCGCACTGGACCAGTGATATCTTTCCTTACGAGTCATTGGAAACTGTGTCAGGATGTTTCATCACTTTGCTGTTGATTTCTGATCGTAGTAAGCCTACACATTCTCCGGCACTGATTAAGATTTCCGGATTCCCGTCAACAAATTAATGATGCAAGGCGAGCGATGATTCCATCGAATTCCAAGTTATCGTGGAGTAGCATTCGTGTCGATCTGAAACCCTGGCTACATTTGCAGATTTAACTTAAGGCACATTGTTAGCTCAAGTATTTTGTCCTTGACTTCCTTTGTTTTGTCATTTTCGTTGTGCCCTTCAGGCTTACTGTTTTATTTTCATTGTCTTAATTGCTTTGATTCATGAATTTCTGCAGTATGGTTTGTTGACTCTGCACCATTTATTGATTGATTTTGTTTTGACGGTCAATTTGCTTTAATGATGTTTGAATTCTTTGTTAAAAACTTGTTATTTTTGCATGCTTTAGTATGCTTTTGATGAGGTACGTTATTCCATAAGATAGATAATATGTGTCACAACACGGTAGAATCTAGCGCTCGTCAATTTTTGGGCATGTGAAGTTATTGGTATCATCTGAAAACTGATTTATTTGCCTTGCTTCCAATGAAATAAATATCCTTTTATCTTGAATACAACTCGAGATATCTGCGATTTATAAAAGTCGGGTCGCCTGATGTCAGTGGTGAAATTATGGAGAAAATGGCCGCCAAAGTTTTGTAACTCCAATAGCTATAGTCTTTGAAAATGGAAAACTGAAATCTATGTTTTTCAGTAAAATTCACATGGAAATATGTTTTTATGTAGACATAAAAGAAGTTAAACAAGAAAATACAATTTCGACAAAAATGTTCAAACTGATGAAAAAATGCCTCTTTCTCCGATTTTGTAATTTCGACGAGCGCCTGATTTCACCGCGCTACCTCTCATATATATATCTATGGACTTAACAAACTTCTCTGATTTGGTCTTTGGCCTCTTTCAATTCTTTGATCTTATTCATAGAAAAATCTGCTTTGTTCACAGTGTTTCATTTGATGGTCAACAGCTTTATGACTTTATGAAAAACAATTATGTTTTGATTACAACCCATTTGAGTTGCGATTGATTTTTAAAAAGTCCAGTACTCTAATGAAACTAAAAAATCCATTGCTCAATTTGTGAAACCTGTATAGCTGACTAGAATATGTCTATAGATCCTACTATTGTAAAGATTGTGAAGCGCATAGAGCTTGCTGTTGAGCGGGGATTTGCGCTATACAAATGCTATCTATTGTCTATTATTATTATTATTATTAATTATTACTGGAGCCAGCATTAATGGCTAATGAAAAAACCTCTTACTGCTTTGTCTTTTTTCTTCTCAAGTGGCAGGGAGGTACTATTCTCACTGTTTGACCCTCTCCGTACGCCCTGTTGTCTTTTTTCTTCTCAAGTGGCAGGGAGGTACTATTCTCACTGTTTGACCCTCTCCGTACGCCCTGTTGTCATTTTGCTTCACATTTTTGAATACTTCTAGTACGAAGATCTCTTTGAAACTTTCAGTATTTCTCAAAAAATCATTTTGACAGACTGCTGTGCAAAGCGTACGGATCGGATTAACGAGTAAATTTCCTCTTTGAAAGGTGATGGCACAGAGTTCCCCACGTCGTACTTTCCCACTGATTGGATAGCCTACCTCCTGCGTATTCACCCAAATCTTAGTTTTGTTGTAGTGTTGTCTTGTGTTCTGTCATTTGGGGGGGGGGGGGGGGGGGGGG
>NW_004797285.1:2798266-2802547 GCF_000002075.1 Aplysia californica | reverse complement strand
TGTTGGCAGTCTGTAAGAAGCTCTTCAAGTGTTGTTTTATATTCAAAGTGGTCTCGCTCCTGGAACCAAGTATTTCCTCCGTTCTCAGGGCCAAGTGATGATACCCGAAGATGGCGCCGAGTGTTCCCCGGCTAAAGGCTGTGACGACTCCCATATCTTCGACGAGCACCTCAGTCCTGCCAAGAAGGCTCGCAGCTCCACCATGGGCAGGTTTCCCAAACAGGAAGCAGCGATGCTTCCCCGAGAGGGAAACGCAGGTTTTTATGATATGGACTCATCATCCTCATCTTTCCCCTACCCATCATCCACCCCAACAACGTTGTCACGGCAAATGCCTCTCGCTGCTAACGTGTCTCGGTCCCAACCTCAGGGTGTAACGGCTCCATACTCATCTACCTCTTCATCTTCCTCATCATTGACCTCCGGCTCTTCATCGTCTCACAGCTCCTCCTCCTCCTCCTCCTCCTCCTCGCAGCAGCAGCAGCAACAACAGCCGCCGACCTCTCACAACCAGTGCTTTCCCCGGGACAAGGACGCAGCGTTTTCAGGCGGTGGGCAGAACGGTGAGGATCAGACTCCCGGTCCGTCCCCGGAAAAACTACGATGGGGTGTGGACTACGCTCCCAAGGTACCGCTGAAGAACTATGTGGTGCGACCAGCACCTCCTCCGATGATCCCAGATTTTGTTACGATGGAAAACGGTTCCCCACACCCGTTACCCCATGGCTTGTGGATGCTGGTGTTTCGCTACCTACCTCAGTCTGAGTTGGCGCGTCTGTCGTCCGTTTGCCGCACCTTCGACTGCTGGGTCCTTGACCCGATCCTTTGGCTGGAGATAAACCTGTCCCTGCGCAGCGTCAAGCAGACCCACCTCAAGTTTGTCATGCTGCGGCAGCCTCAGTCGCTCAAGCTGGCCTCCTCCGTCATCTCGTACGCCCAGCTGTCCTGGCTCATCGCCCGGCTGCCGGGGCTGAAACTTCTGGACTTGTCCAACCTCTCCTGGGCGTCCATCTGCGCCCTGTGCTCGTCAGACTGCCCCCTGCTTAAGTCGCTCAACCTCAGTTGGGCTACGGGCATCCGCGACCTTTGTTTTCGGGAACTGGCTTCTCCGCCAGTCAACTTAAAACCTGGCCAGCGCAACATTTCCCGACTGTGCCGATTGGAGCGTCTGAGCCTGACGGGCACCGACATCAACGACCAGAGTCTGGAGGTCATTGCCGCACACCTGCCCAAACTGGCAGCCCTGGACCTGACCTGCTGCATGCGGGTCACTGACCGCGGGATCCGGGCTCTCGTGCAGCTAGGGGCTCCGTGTCACTTGCGAGAGATACGACTGGTCAAGTGTGTCCAGCTGACAGAGCGCTGCCTCGAGTCCCTCGCCTCATGCAGGGAGCTCAGCTTTCTGGCGCTGACAGACATCCCGGCCATCAGCCAGGAGGCTTGTGTTCGGTTCTCCAGAAACTACCGGCATCGTACACTTCGGGCTCATGCTCATGGCATCATCAGTGACTAGTGGTGGTGTTGAACCTCAGGGAACTGCTGCACCTCTACAGGTGTTGGCAACTTTTCAGTATAATAATATATTCTTCTAACCATTGTTGCAATACTACTATATTCAATTAATTGCTTTGACCATCTGTCCAAATGAAAAGAGCCTTATTTATAATTGCTGTTTCACACTCGTAGATGCATCCCTCTGTTCTGAGGTGCTTTGTCTTTGACCAACATAGTGTCACTTTACATTTCTTGTAGTAGATTAATTTCTGAGCTCATTGTTGATGAGAAACATATGTAATGATGCATCATGGGGGAAATCGGGGGCTCATCAAAATAAGTAATTCAAAGAAACAGGCATTTTTATGCTTGTTCATTAATTTTTATCGAGTTTTTGTTTTTTGGCTCAACACCTTTTGTAAAAAAAAAAAAGACTGAATTTGACTGAAAAACATTAATTAAAGGCTCAACAAAACATAACAGTTTTCAAGGACTCTTATGCTTTGGAAGTAGCCAAACTTTGTCAGCTATTTTCTCGCTAATTTTGCCTCATAAACCAGATGAGCCCCACCTCATTTAATCGCAAATATCTTGACTTCCGTTCAAGATAGATGGATTTTTTTTTGTTCAAAACACAACAAATGAGCAAGGTTTAAGATATACCAGTAACTCCGTGTGCCCAAACGTTGACGAGCTCCTGATACCCCCACGTCGTGACACATAGGGTATGATCGCACGTGTACTGTACATTTTTCAGCCTCTTCTGTTGTGAGTTGTTGTTGAACGATCAGTTTATTATTAAAGACCTTGACCTATTTTTTCTTGTGTTTGTCATGCAGATTTTTTACGATTGCCCTTTTTTTGGTGTGAAATGATACACCTGCCGATTAGAACCAGTGGTGAAGGCTTTTTAATTTTATATGTTCATTTCATTTGTAATCCCTTTTTTGTCCGTGTCTTGCAACATTGGCAATGCATTTTTTGTGTGCTAAGTTACTGGTATCTGGATGATAAAATATTATATCTGCAGTATGCTTTGTGTTTCTGTACATTACTACCGTAAATACCGATGGTGTGGGGCAAAGATTAACGTAGATTAACTTTTTAACTTACTTTAGCTGTCCCCGCGGTTTTATACACAAAAAAAATAATCTGAAATTATGCAAACTGAGCCGAAAAATGTGAAATTATGCGATTCTGTTAATTTTAACAAAGAATGATAAAGGAAAATAATGAGTAATTATGCAAAAAATAATCAAATTTTGCTATATTATGCAGGGTGCATAAAACCCTGTGGACAGCTTTAGACATAGTACATACCTCTGGTGATTGCATTCTCTTGGAGATGAGCAATGAGGGCAGTGCCACTGACTGAAGTGTCTTTAGGCCATTCCCAAAGGGGGGGACATATCTCGTTCAAGCATAGTAGAATTGTAAATGGGTTGACTCATGTCATGCTCATAACTGTACCTGATCTACAACAGGGAACTGCTGCTTTTTCTTTCCTGATCCTTACTATTGTCATTTTCATCTACTTCTTTTGTATGTTTGTCACTCTCTTGTGACCTGCTATTTCTGGGGTGCCTTGATAGTCGAAGCAGACCTTGAAGCTAGAGAGGTGAGTAGTCTAAGTGTGATTCCCTGTAAAGACTTCTCTGTTGACACCCACCCCATGGCGCTCATATGACCTTATGCAGTTGCGAGTGCCGTAAAACCCTCTACTATAAAAAATAAATAAAACGTTCTCTTGGAGATGAACAATGAGGGCAGGCTCTTTATTTTCACTACCGGTACGGTACTCTCAATGTCTACCACCCAAGTGTGGTTGGTAGGTTTATGCAAGATGGGCGTGGGTTCATCTGCCATTTGGTCGCTTTTAAGGACAAGCGGGCTAACCCAGATTTTGGGGGTTTCTGGAAATCTTGACCTAGACCAAAAGTGGGCTTTGCTCTACCTACAAGAGAAGTTTGGTTTCATTGATGTGTGTGTAGGCCCTATTTGTTTAGTTATAGAGAACACGCTCCTTGTTTTTCTATGAAACTGAACAAGGGGCAAAAACGTTTCCTTCGATTTTCTCAAAACAGCATTTTTCGGGATAGCCGCCTTATGCTTAAAAGCGACCATTTTCCAGTTTATTGAACTAGTTCTCAATGGAGATACATATACATGGTTTCTCAAAGTGAATTAGGTTCACTTCAGTTAAGAATTCCAAAATTGAAGAGTTAGTTAGAAAAACAAAGTAAATACTTGTATAATACAATAATAAAGAATGTTTGGGAAATGAGCTCTATGTATATATAAAAATAAGTCAAAATCATGCAAACTGCTTGTGATCTAATTATCATTTTTGGGGAATTTCATCGCGTTGGATTGAGGAGTCTTTATTAATTAAGAGTTTTCATGATGATCAGATCACTCTGTCTTGTGGGCTACCTGTTTTTGAAACACGCACAAAAAGCTGTGGGGAGAAGATACCACTCAGAGTGGCGGCTTCATCAAAACTAAATGTTGTGGTTGATAATTTTTTTTTAAAAAGTACCCCCCCCCTCCGTCCCATTACACTTTATTATATCCCTCACGTCTGCCATCATTTATTGGCCTATTGAACAAATGACAGCTGGTCTTCTTTAAAGAGAAATGGATTTGTAGAAAATTTTTTTCCCTGAACAGAGCTCTGATTCATACCTACATAGACAGCTGATGGAGAGAGTCTGTGGTAATCCTTTCATTCATTTTCATGGATTATTAGTTTTGGATGTGTGTGTACAAGGTGGTTTGGGTGGGTGG
>NW_004797285.1:2794405-2796701 GCF_000002075.1 Aplysia californica | reverse complement strand
TCTCTCCTCCTTTTTTATGTTTGTTATTACTCTCTTGTAACACCTCTAATCTTCGGCACTTATATGACCGTATTGTGTTGCAAGTCCCGTAAAACTCTTATTAAAAATAAACAGAAGAGTTGTAGTTGGTTACATTTTCTCAATTGTTCTTCAGACATCAGGCTTTTCTTTTTCCCTGTGTGGGGGGTTGGCGGGTGCTCTGGTGTGGTTTGCTCCTTCTCTTCTATTATTATAACTTTCAAACATCTATGATTCTATCGTCTCTCTCTCACCTCCTTCTATTTTGTGTTTGTTACTCTCTTGTAACACCTCAAATCTGCGGCGCTTATATGACCTTGTTGTGTTTCAAGTGCCGTTAAACACTTACTAAAACAAAGAATCAAATCTTCAGCGCTTGTATGACCTTATCGTGTTGCAAGTGCCGTAAAACTCTTACTACAACAATTTCTCAATGTTCTCCAAACATCAGGTTTTCCTGTTAGTGTTACCCTGTCATCTGTAGAACTATGGCAGCATGCAGCTGGCTCATATTGACATATAATAGCATTTATCATTTAATTGAAAACCTTTCCCATAAATCGTTTAGATTTTATAAAGAGAAATAGAAACACCGAGTAATGAATGTTTGTCTACAAAACTGAAATTGCCTGTGGGTTTATTTAAGTCATAATGAGTCATAATACCTTTCCATTTGCCCCAGCTTTCTCAGTGCATTTGCTGTGTTCGGTTATTTTTGTTTTTTTTGGTACTAGTACATTATGTTAATTAACTGTTAATCCTAAGGATTTGATTGAATACTAAGTACATTAGTACAGTGCATTTATTTTACTCTATGTTTGTTGTTTAAAAGTGTGTCACTCAAAGCAGACTTTGTGCTGTTGAAGCGTGAGAGGTGAGCAGAGTAAGTCTGATTCCCTGTACTGTAAAGACTTCTCTGTTGACATCCTCCACCCCTTGGCGCTCATATGACCTTATGCTGTTGCCAGCGCCGTAAAACTTCTACTAAAACAAACACAAGTACATGTACAGTGCATTTGTTTAGCTCTATGTTTGTTTTTGTAGTAGGAAAGTGTGGAGTGTTACAAAAGCTGTTCAGATTTTTTTGTCACATGTCCGTGGTTAGTGTGAACTTCAGATTTTTGTCACATGTCTGTGGTTAGTGTGAACTTCAGATTTTTGTCACATGTCTGTGGTTAGTGTGAACTTCAGATTTTTGTCACATGTCTGTGGTTAGTGTGAACTTCAGATTTTTGTCACATGTCTGTGGTTAGTGTGAACTTCAGATTTTTGTCACATGTCTGTGGTTAGTGTGAACTTCAGATTTTTGTCACATGTCTGTGGTTAGTGTGAACTTCAGATTTTTGTCACATGTCTGTGGTTAGTGTGAACTTCAGATTTTTGTCACATGTCTGTGGTTAGTGTGAACTTCAGATTTTTGTCACATGTCTGTGGTTAGTGTGAACTTTTGGCTCTGTTGTGATTTGACCTTTGTTGAACGTAATGACTTGGATACTATTAAAAAGTGATTGCTCGACAAGTTAAAAGTATCCTTTTGAAAGTAATTTTTGCTGTATTAATAATAATAATAATACAGTGGAGTCTACTTTCAGTTTGTCAGTATGTTAGTGTTTTAACGCCTATAAATGGCAGCTTGCATTGTGTGCTTCCCAGGAAGTTGAGCTTGTTTCAGAATGCTCTCAGGTCTGCTGGGGTAATAGTATAGATTGTTGTGTGAAGCGCATAGAGCTTGCTGTTGAGCGGGGATTTGCGCTATACAAATGCTGTCTAATTTATTGCTATTACTTAATTAAACCAAACACAGTTGATCCAGAAACAGTGGTAAACCAAAAGAAATTATAGCAACCCCGGTTTTCTCTGGGCTGTTTGAACGTGGCTGTTCGAGCATTCTCTCTGAACTGAAAACATTCAGCACTCGTTAAGGACCCCCGAGCAAGTGTTGAGTTCCTGCATGCTGTCGGCTTCGCTGGCGGTTATGACGAGAGAGAGAGAGAGAGAGAGAAGGAGAGGGAGAGGGAGAGAGAGAGAGAGAGAACTGAAAACAATGTGTTGAAACTTACTGAAGAAAACCGGCTTTCCAGCGCAGATTTTGGTTTAACCCTATCCGTACGACGTGTTTTACTATCGTAATCATACGACGTGGGGAACTCTGTGCCACCACTTGACCCTATCCGTACGACGTGTTTTACTATCGTAATCATACGACGTGGGGAACTCTGTGCCACCACTTGACCCTATCCGTACGACGTGTTTTACTATCGTAATCATACGACGTGGG
>NW_004797285.1:2790437-2794109 GCF_000002075.1 Aplysia californica | reverse complement strand
ATTCCAAAATGTGAAGAATACAACCCCGAGGGTACAAAATGACCTCAGGGCGTACAGATAGGGTTCAACAGACTCCATTGTTTAATGTGTTTCTTCCGGACAACTGTTCCTGAGTGATCTGTCTCTGTGGTTCTGCTCTAGACTAGAACCTATTGTTTATTGAATCTCTGGACGGAGACTGCGATATAGGGTGGTTGGCGTGTGCTCTGGTGTGGTTTGCTACTTCTTTCCTATCACTATCAACCATCTATCGTCCTTATCTCCCCTCCTTCTTTTTTATTATGTTTGTTACTCTCTTGTAACACCTCTAATCTTCGGCACTTTTATGACCTTATTGTGTTGAAAGTGCCGTTAAACTCTTATATATTATTATTATTATTATTATTATTATTATTATTATTATTATTATTATTATTATTATTATCTTACTAAAAAAACAACTGGTAGTGGGTGAATACTCTTGAGCAGTGTACTCATGAAACAACCTGTCAGTTTCTTCTACTGTTACTGCAAAAAGACTCGGTATTGATTAGGTTCTTGCTTGTTGTTGTTTGGTCTTTTTTTTTAGCAAAGAGAAGCACATCAACCCACTAATAATGGTCGTAAGTGCTTGGGGGGGGGGGGGGGAGCAACAGAGGGAAAGTAATGAAGTAGGGCCTTCCAGTGAGTCCTCCAACCACCCATCTTTTCCTTTGTTTATGATAATAATGATTTAAAATGATATTAAAACTAATTTCTATCGCTCTCAGTCCTTGGTGGTGCCCGGCGCTGCAGAAGAAAATGAGACGTTGATCAACGTTTCATACGTAGGCTACTGTCCCGTTCTATATGCACAAATGCAACAAATGTGAGGCAGCGTGGTGGAATCAGGCTCTCGTCAATTTTTGGGCATGTAGAGTTATTGGTATCATCTTAAAGCTTGCTTACCTGTCTTTATTTGGATGAAAAAAATGTCCATTTATCTTGAATACAAGTGGAGATATTTACGAATGAAGGAGGTGGGGGTAACCTGTTTTCAGAGGAAAATTTAGTGAGTAAATGGCCGCCAAAGATTGGTTATTTCCTTAGCTTAAGATTCCGTGGTAACTGAAAATTTCCATTTTTTGTGCTTTAAATCAACGTTTTTCAGATAAATCCACACAGAATTAGATTTCTAAGTTCTTTAATCGTATTTTTCAACGAAAGTATATACCCCCCCCAAAAAAAAAAAAAAAAAAAACTTGATTAAAATTCACAAACCTGCGGGAAAATGCAGGTTTCTTCAATTTGATTATTTTGACGAGAGCCTGATTCCACCACGCTGCCTCACAAACACATTTCTTTCGAATAGATTATAGAAATTGTCTATGTGCTACGACTTCAGTGGAATCGTGCGCTCGTCATTTTTCGGGGCATCTGAAGTTATTAATATCATCTTAAAGCCTTTTGGCACAGCGCCTTTTATACCCCGAGGGGTTGTATTCTTCACATTTTAGAATACTTCTTGTGCGAAGACTAGAGAGGAAGGCAGAGAAGGAGATGGGAGGACAACATTACTACAGAGTGGACTGGAAAGACGATGGGTGAGAATCTGAGGGAAGCAGAGGACAGAGAGAAATGGCGAGAGCTGGTTGTCAGCTGCAGTGGTACCCCCACAGTTGCCCCAACCACGGGATAGAAGAAGAAGAAGAAAGTTTCAAAGACGTCTTCGCACTAGAAGAAGTATTCTAAAATCTGAAGAGTACAACCAGAGTTTACAGTATTACTGTAAACCCTCTCTGATACAACCCTGAGGGTACAGTATTACTGTAAACCCTCTCTGATACAACCCTGAGGGTACAGAAGGCAGCGTTGACGGGTCTGGAAACTTCCACAATTAGATCTACATTTGTTTTTCCGCTAGGCATCGGTTGTGAACAAGACCCATTTCTCTTTTCACTATTTTGTGAGCCTAAGATTACTGGAGCTTTGGTAACTATGAATGAAGAGATGTTTTCAGCTGTGATAAGATCAGTTACATGTAAATATCTCACTTCAAACCACCAGTCAGCTGTTCAAATGCTCCAAGCCCTCAACTGTTATTTATTTTCTTATCGAGGTTTCTTATTCTGCGGTGTCGGTTGCATATAATATTATTCTATGGTCGCTTTTAAGCACAAGCGGGCTATCCCGAAAAATGCTGTTTTGAAAAAAATCAAAGGTACGGTTTTTTCACCCTTGTTCCGTTTCGTTAAAAGACAAGGAGAGTTTTCTCTATAACCAAACAAATATACACACCAATGAAACCAAACTTCTCCTATAGATAGGGCAATGCCCACTTTTTGTGTGGGTCAAGATTTCTGGAAACTCCCGAAATCTGGGTTAGCCCGCTTTTCCTTAAAATTAAAAGCGTCCATATGTTTTCAAGAAATATTTGGCCGAATTCGAAATTCAGAATGTTAAAGTTAATTAAAAGAGCAAGAAAAGATGCGTAATGTTGGTACAATATTATTATTAACTGAGTCAAAGATCGCGTATAACAACATAGTTCACTCTTCTCTTTGAGCCAATTTTAAAAAAGTGTCCTCAAAATTCGGTGGCGCCGTCTTCGAAAAAGTGCGGACTTTGCGATCAGAGTTACCCTACTTGTGTGAAAAACAATAAAAGTGAAACTAACAAACTGTGAGCTTTAAAAACAACACAAAAAACTGCAGCGCCGTCTGAACCAATGTGCGAACTTCCGTGAACACTTTTTTGGCTGAGTGAACTACATGTATCTTGTTATGTACGATCTTTGGCTGAATGAAACAGTTCTGTCTCTCTCCGGGAAAAAAGACCCACCAACAACGTTTGCTTTCTTAGCTGAATACAACGGAACAGCTTGCGGACGAGTACGTTCACATTCTATTAGTATTGTGTGTGGTTTTTGTTGTCTTTGATTATATTTATATGATGCACACTGAATGAGAACAGATAAACACCGATCAGATACAGCAAAGGCGTGCGTATGTCATTCTTTTTTTTTTTTTCTTCAAATAAGTGATTGAAACAGTCTTTACCGAGACAGGAATCGAACCTGTGGACCGATCACGGACCGTGGTAGGTTGGCGGGTGCTCTGGTGTGGTTTGCTTCTTCTTTCCTATCAAACAGCTATCGTCTTGATCTCCCCTCCTTCTTTCTTTGTGTTTGATACTCTCTTGTAACACCTCTAGATCTAATCTTCGGCACTTAGATGACTTGCTTATTGTGTTGCAAGTGCCGTACAACTTACGAAAAAAAGAAAGAAAAGATCACGGATAACAGGGAACTGCTGCGTTTTCTTTCCTAATCGACCTTACTATCGTCATTTTCCTTCTACTTCTTTTGTATCCGGTATTATTTCCAGGGGGCCTTGATAATCGAAGCGGATTTTTTGTTGTTGAGGCTAGAGAGGTGAGCAGACTAAACCTGATTCCCCGTTTGGACTTCTCTGTTGACATCCACCCCTTGGCGCTAATATGACCTTATGCAGTTGCGAGCGCCGTAAAACCTTACTAAAGCAAAATAGTCTTTAGATTACCGGTGTCTGTAGTGTAGTGGTGAGGCGCTTCTCTCTCGCTCACAGAAGACCTGATACAGTGTAATTATGACGACAAAGACCTCAGAATGCTGCAGGTGGGTGGAGGGCAGCACTGGTAGGTTCTACTTCTTTACGTTCTGTCTGTCTGTCTGTC
>NW_004797285.1:2772043-2788053 GCF_000002075.1 Aplysia californica | reverse complement strand
ACACACACACACAAGTCTTGCATCTCTTATTTCTGGGTAGGCTATGCATGTATACACGTAGTATAGTTCACGAGCCGATCGAAACAGGATAAATATATTATATACATTTATCCTGATGCTTTGTAAATAAGCGTATATCAGTGATATTATCACAGTAAAACTTTCTCCCCTGACGGTGGAAGTATTCCAAATGATTTAACATTGATACAATTTGAGAATATTTCCAATGTGGAGACTAGTGGTACCGGTACATGAACTAAGTGTGCTGTAGGCTACTTTGTCACTGCTGGGATCTTGGACGAAAACTGAAAAGATGTTAAAGTCGGATGTCAAGCCAGTCAGTTCCTGACAGGGCACAGGTGGGTCACGAGGTTGGCAGACACGTCCTTGACACTGCGGCCTGTGAGAGTGATGGCGCCCTCTACATTGACACCAGACGCGCTGGGGTCGGCGATGAAGACTTGCACTCCCTTCTGCTGCAGACGACTCACTTCCGCTTCCAGGCCCTTGTTCATCTTCCCGCCATTGGCCACGAGAACAGCGACGTCACGAGCCTCGCTACGGCCTCCGGCGATCTCGGAGTAGCCGAACTGGGACAGTCTGTCCACCAGGGCGGGCATGCGCGGCATCAGGTAGTTGGTCATTCTCTTCTCGATGTCGTCAGCAGTTGTGTAGTCGTCCAAGTCAAATCCTTCGTCGTCAGGACAGGAACCGGAAACGACGCCGAACCGGAAACCGTGCTCCATCTGGTCCTGGTTGACGACGTTAGAGACGAAGGAAGTTGTCCATGATGTGACCTCAAGGCCGAGCTCGGCGGGGCTGAAGACGAAGTAGATGTCGGCGGGGTTCTCCTCACCACACGTCTGTGTCTGAGGCACCGGGGTGGTGGTTGTGGTGGTCGTGGTTGTCTTTTCCTTCTTGATACAGGTCTTGTGGGCCAGGCTTGTCTTGATCTCTTTCAGCTGGTCGTAGTTGTCAACCTTGACCTTCCTGCTCTCGTTGCCGGCGATTCTGAGCAGCTCCTCGTCTCTGACGTTTCCCACACCCACGGCAAACATAACGATACCGCTGTCCCGAGCTGCCTGGGCCGCGTCTCTGGTTTCGCGCCAAACCTGAGAGTTGCCGTCTGTGATGACGATACTGATGCGGTCAGCCCAGGGTCTGGACACATTCTTAGACAGCTGTGTCTCGCTCATGTACTTGATGCCTGCTCCCGTGGACGTGTAGAGACCAACCTTGTGAGAGACTTTCCCGATAGCCTGGATGACGTCCTCCTTGCTGTGGTACGTGTCCAGGTTAAAGGCGTCCTGCTTGTAGATACCTTTGCCGAATGTGATGATGGACACCCTGACGTCATTGGGGCCGTCTCCGATCTCGTACTGGTTCAAGAAGTCCTGGAGAAACGCGATGCTCTTTTGGAAGTCTGGATGACTGATGGAGCTGGAGGAGTCGAGCACGATGCCCAACTCGATGGGTTCTTGTTTACACTCCAGGAGATGATCTCCCAAGTCCACCACAGTCTCGCGTTTCACGACACGGGCGTAGACCGCCACCTGGACCAACAGCAACGTACAGATCAGCTTGAACATTTTAGCTTTAGAATCAGTCTTTGTGGCTCTTCTAAAGGAGATGTAATTCCAACAGTTTAATACGCTTTCAACAACCGCTTCTCAGATCAACAATAGATTTCTTGTAGAGTTTCGACACAGTTTGTTTTACTTTATTTAATAACGACGTTTCAACAGCCGCTGTGGATACCTGCACGCTTATGGCTTGTGTAGAGAGCAAGTGACAACTAGCTGTTCTGCTGTCAGTTTGATGGTTTTGACTGTGAACGTACACACTTTTATAGTAGTCTGTGGCCGACGACATTTTCCGTATTTAGAGGATTGTCCGCACACCCCCACTTGAATCCCAATTTAGACGCAAGTTACGCACAACAGTACGCGAGAATGGAAAATGCAAGGACATGAACTAAGCGTAGATGACACCATTGCCCAAATATGGGAGCAAGGAGCGCTGCGCCCATTGAGTTCACGAAAAGGTTTTGTTAATTTAAGAATACGGTTGCACTTTTCTCTGATGCATTCCGTGAGTACAACCAAGGAGCCTACTTCCGGGGCCAAGTGGCACTTGACAAAAATAGCCGTAGATCTAGGGTAGGTGTTTGTGAGAACGCAATTCTTGTTGCTGTGCGTTGACACTTTCCCCGAGTGAGGGAAGTTGGGTTCTTCCTTTTCTTTTTTTTGTTGTTGTTGTTTGTTTGTTTCTTTCTCTTTTTCTTTTTTTCTTTGTTTCTTTATCTATTTTTTTTTGTATTTGTTTTTTCTGTGAGCGTTTATTTTGTTCAGGAGTCGTAGATTGTAACGTAGTAATTAACCCTGTCCATACGCCCTGGGGTCATTTTGTTCTCCCGGGGTTGTATTTTTCACATCAAAGAATACTTTTAGTACGAAGATCTCTTTGAAACTTTCAGTATTTCTCAAAAAAGCATTTTGACACACTGCTATGCAAAGCGCACGGATCGGATTAACGAGTTAATTTCCTATTTGGAAAGTGGTTGCACACAGTTCCCTACGTCATATGGATACGATAGTAAAACGCGGCGTACGGATAGGGTTAAGGCAACAGGGCACCGTAACTCCCACAATATTTGATGCGTGTGGGCAATAAAAGCCTTGAGAAAGAGAAGGCGGGGTTGGGTTGGGAACTCCGGAGCGCTCCCATCAACAGTCTTTGCGCTTTCGGGGGAGGAAAAGTAGAGGCTATCAACTTATTGTAAGGATTGGTAAAGAATAGTATAGACTAGGAGTGTTGTGTGAGTACTTGCGGTGCGCGCGCGTGCGTGCGTGTGTGTGTGTGCGCGATAGGTCGTGTGTACATGTTTGTGAGACTGCAGCAGCGTTGATTTTGATTTTAAAGAAATGTTTCACTTCATACGGGACAATAAAGGGTCGTTTATTTTGGTAAGAGTTTTACAACACTAGCAACACAATTATACAGGTCATAATATAAGGAAACGACAAATGCAGTTTTTGGGACACCTGAATAGACATTATAAGGGTCTTGAACATCTAGCTCTCACTGGCAAAATTGAGGGCAAGCGAGGCAGGAGTAGGCCCAGAACAACATACTTAGGGAACCTAAACAAATGGGTAACAGGAAAAGATCAGGGAAACGTAGCTTTTTTGAGAGCATCCGAACAAAGGAATGAATGGAAAACCATGATCGTCGATGTCTGTCGCAGATCTGGCACTGGATGATGATGATGAATAAGTGCCGGAATCTGAGGTGCTACAAGGGAGTAACATAACAAACAGGCACAAGATGGAGAGATAAGGGAGTAACACAACAAACAGGCACAAGGTGGAGAGATAAGGACGATAGATGTTTGATAGGAAAGAAGGAGGAGAGATAAGGACGATAGAATTTTGATAGGAAAGAAGGAGGAGAGATAAGGACGATAGATGTTTGATAGGAAAGAAGGAGGAGAGATAAGGATGATAGATGATTGATAGGAAAGAAGGAGGAGAGACAAGGACGATAGATATTTGATAGGACAGAAGGAGGAGAGATAAGGACGATAGATGTTTGATAGGAAAGAGGGAGGAGAGATAAGGACGATAGATGTTTGATAGGAAAGAGGGAGGAGAGATAAGGACGATAGACGTTTGATAGGAAAGAGGGAGCAAATGACACCAGAGCACCCACCAACCACTCACAGTAGAGGGTTTACAAATTGACGTCACAGACTCTCGGTAACACAGTCATAGTCACATACAAATGTAAAAATGATTGTTGGGCAACACACCGTGTCACCCCTACCCCTTTTCTCTCCCCCTTCCCCTCTCCCTCTTTTTTCTCTCTGTCCCTCTCCCCCTCTCTCTGTCCCTCTCTCTCCCCTTCTCTCTCCCCTCTCTCTCTCCCTCTCTCTCCCTCTCCCTCTCCCCCCTATCTCTCCTCCGCCATCTCTCTCTCCCTCTCTCTCCCTCTCCCCCCCCCCCACTCTCCCCCCCCCTCTCCCTCTCCCGTCGATATGCTATTCTTTACGGAGACAAACAAACCAACACAGTTTGTCTTGACACTCTGAGTATCTCGGTCTTTCTGCTGAGATGTTGCATTCCTCTCAGTTTGGGTCTGTTCTGACAGCCAAGGTCGAAACCTGCTCCCAAAGTGATCTATAGTGCCGTCAAAAATTCGCGGCGCAACTTATTATCCGATTTTAATATTTCCTAAACTAACGAACACAAACTCTCCAGCTTTCGTACAATGACTCGTATCAATTCGTCTTAACAGATCAATATCTTTTAAAACATATTTTTGCTGTAATCTAGAATATTCCTTAATAAGTACACATAAAAAATCCTGGAAGGTGGTTTCTACAGATTTTAAAAGGTTTACAGCTTGGACAATATCACTTTTAAAAGCAAGCCCGTCATTATTTTCTAATGGCAACATTATAGGTCTACTTATTGAACGCATGTTTTGAGAACTTTTTGTGTGCAAAAAGTGCTCATTATAAAATTAATAGACTATGTTGTAACAAGTTTTGCCATTAAAATATGTCTTTGGTTTAGCAGTAACGTAGGCCATATATATATGCGTATGCAAAATGTGTGTGAGAAGCGGGGAGTGCTGTGAACAATCCCACTTTGCGCGTGACGGAGATTTGTAGCAGGCCCCTGTTTTATTTACATTTATGAAGAAAAGATTTTTAGATCTAGCCTTAACTGTGTGGAAAAATATGATTAAGCTAAGACAGATTGGTCATTTTTAAGGACTAGTGGACTAACCCAGATTTCGGGGGTTTCCAGAAATCTCGACCTACACCAAAATTGGGCTTTGCGCTACCTATAGGAGAATTCAAGTTTGGTTTCGTTAGTGCGTATATTTGTTTGGTTACAGAGAAAACCCTCCTTGTCTTTTAAAGAAACTGAACAAGGGGCAAAAACTTTGCCTTCGATTTTCTAAAAAGAGCAGTTATCTGGATAGCCCCCTTGTGCTTAAAAGCGACCAATTGATACAAACAGCTGTGTCAAGTATGGGTGACACTGATTCATCTGTTAAAGATAAGTTGCGCCACGAATTGTTGACAGCACAATAAGACATTAAGATGTGTTGACGGGGGCGTAAAACCATTCATCAAAGAAAATCTACTCGTTTCTTTGACCCTTGATCTTTCTTTTTGTACTTGTATTTGTCGTCGTGTAAGGTTCATGTGTGGGTGTGTGCCTTGGGTGTACAATGTAGTAGAGCCCTTTGCCTTGCGTGCAAAGAACGTGCCCAAGTCTCACGTGGGGAATACATGAGGCAGCGTGGTGGAATCAGGCTCTCGTCAATTTTAGGGCATGTAGAGTAAGTGGTATCATCCTAAAGCTTGTTCACTTGTCTTTATTTGGAGGAAAAAAGTATCCATTTATCTTGAATACCAGTCGAGATATTTGCAAAAGAAGGAGGTGGGGGTCTTCTGTTTTCAGAGGTAAAATTTGTGAGAAAATGGCCCTCAAAGGTTAGTTATTTCCTTAGCTTAAGAGTCCGTGGTAACTGAAAATTTACATTTTCTGTACCTTTAATCAACGCTTTTCAGAAAAATCCACTCAGAAATAAGTTCTTTAATGGGCATGAAAGGTGTTGAGCCAAAAAACAAAAATTTAATAAAAATTCGCAAACCTGCGGAACAATGCAAGTTTCTTCACTTTGATTATTTTGACGAGAGCCTGATTCCCCCACGCTGCCTCACATATGTGTCTCGACGCTGTGGAATCAGGGACTCGTCAATTTTTGGGCATGTGGATTTATTGGTATCATCTTAACCCTATCCGTACGTCTTGTTTTCCTATCGTATCCATACGACGTGGGGAACTCTGTGCCACTACTTTCCAAAGAAGAAATTTACTCATTAATCCGATCCGAACGCTTTGCATAGCAGTCTGTCAAAAGGATTTTTAGAGAAATACTAAAAGTTTCAAAGAGATCTTCGCTCTAGAAGTATTCTAAAATGTGAAGAATGCAACCCCGGGGGTACAAAAAGACCCCAGGGCGTACGGATAGGGTTAAAGCTTGTTTATTGTCTTGCTTTTGGGTGAAAAAAACACTCATCTATCATGAACAGAAGTCGAAATATTTGAGATTGAAGGAGATGGGGTCGCCTGGTTTCAGACGGGAAATTATCGAGAAAATGGCCGTCAAAGTTGAGAGTCCTTGGAATCTGCAAATTTACATTTTTTTGTAACTTAATTCACCGATTTTCAGTAAAATCCACACAGAAATATGTTTTTAAATGGACGTTAAAGGCGTTGAGTAAAAATAAAAAAATGGATAAAAATTGGCTATCGGGCAGAAAAATGCCAGTTTCTTCGATTTCATCATTTTGACGAGCGCCCGATTTCACTACAATGCTTCGCATTAATTTTGTCAAGCAGGCCTACACGTAATAATAATAATAGATAGATAGCATTTGTATAGCGCATATCCCCGCTCAACAGCAGGCTCTGTGCGCTTTACACTATATTATTACCCCAGCAGACCATAGAACACTCCGAAACATTCTCAGCTTCCCGGTAAGCATGCAGTGCAAGCAGCCGATTAAGCGCTCAAACACTAACAAACTGACACGATCTTTCGCTGTCTATAGCCGGGTACCCATTCCCACCTGGGTGAAGTGAGGAAAATTCGTGTAAAGTGCCTTTCCCAAGGACACAACGTCGGGTCCTTGACGGGATTCGAACCCACGACCTTACGGTTGCGAGTCCGAGAGCCTAACCACTAGGCCACCGACGTAGTTCCGTCTTTCGACTGGTTTCTGTTCCTCGCCGTCTAGATAAGCTCTGATAGGTCATATCGATGCAGCTCGCCTCCTAATTAATGGTCTCTGAAATTGTAATGCAGAAACCTTAGTGCAATAGTATGTGTCTGTTGGAATTCTAAAGTTAAAATTTTGAATGTTATTTTACAGCAAAACAAATTTTAACCACGAATTTTCGTCATTTTTACATTTTAGTAGAAATATTGACCAAAATCAAACCGTGCTGTGAACTGTCGTGAATGCAACTAGCTTGTTTCACGCGCTCAATTGACCTTATACAGTTGCGAGCGCCGTAAAAATATTACAAAACTAAACTAACATGGTATGAAACTTTCTGTAAAAATAATTTTCAGCTCCCAATTCGGAATTTGCTTGACCTGGTTTGTCCCCACTCTTTGTGGGCGGGTTGCCATGACATAATTAATGCACTAAAGACACTTCAGCGGTAGGTGCGACCCTCAGTTTGGCCGATGTGGGGTCAAACTATGCAAACTCGCACTTTAAGGTCATCAGCTGACAAAAAGAAATTAATTTTACCATCTATGAAACTTAAAACAATGGGTGAAAGGGCGTTTGAATACCAAGGCCCCAAGATCTGGAAGGCTTCACCAAGTACTTTAACTTTAAGAGAGATAAAATCTTTTGATTCACCCAAATGTCAGTTGAAGTCGTTTCTGTTTTTAAATTAATAAGAGGAATATTTGGAGAAATTTTCTTTAGTCAGAACACAGCGTTTTATGATACTGTTGTACGTTGTACTGTATTATAAAGCGCCCAGAGCCTGTGTACTTTATTCGGGGTTGAGCGCTATATAAATGTCATGTATTATTATTATTAGATTGAGATGTTGGCTGATTTTTTAAGATCAACCGTGGATGGTTAGCCGGTGCTCTGGTGTGGTTTGCTCCTTCTTTCCTATCAAACATCTATCGTCCTGATCTCTCCTCCTTCTTTTTCTGTGTTTGTTACTCTCTTGTAACACCTCTAATCTTCGGCACTTACATGACCTTATTGTGTTGCAAGTACCGTAAAACTCTTACTGAACTAAAGAAGAGCAATCACTTCTCTGTATAGAAATAGCAAGGAGACAATTTAGAAAGTCTTTATTCTCGTCGTAATTTGCCTTTGAAAACACGAGGGTTAAAATAGAGTGGATTTTCAAAAGAATTGTCCTTTTTCTCAAAATGCCATTTTTCTGCAGTTTTTCCCCTACTCCTATCTTAGTTTTTGTCTTTTTGACTTGAAACTTTCAGGAAACGTAGATGGCGAGGCTGCCATCAATGTAACAGGGATATATTTGCGAAAAAATAACATTTTTCCATTGGCAAGCGATTACGGAACCAAAATTTAGAAAAGGTTTATATTATACGCTGGGAAAGTTCTCATTTTTTTTTCTTTTACACTAAAAAAACAAACTTGCAGCTACGTTGCTAGGTACTGGTTACTGGTATACTCTCGCTAAATTTGGTCTGTAAATTAAAAAGAACGCCTAAGGGATTGGAAATTAATTGTTCATTTTCAAAATGTCGGCCGTTTCCGTTGCAACCGCTGTAGCTATGCAAAAACAAAAGATGTGTCCTTAGATTAGATCTCGGGCAACAAATATAGAAAATGGACCTTGAGGGTCGCTCATCCCGTTAAACTTATTTTCTCAATGGGATGAGAGAAGCGGGAGTGGGGATGGGAGTAGAATTTAGTGTACCAAAACTTCTGTCAGTTTATTTTGGAAGAAAGCCACAGACTCGTGTCTTCAGATGAAGTAAGTAGTCTGCGAGCTAGCTTTTTAAAGCTTCTTCATTTCAGACCCCCCCCCCTCCCTCACCCCTTTTAGACATAACTAGCTGGGCCCCCTTTCGATGAAAGGAATGATCGGCGGTGCCTATATGTTCTTATACTAACCGTTCTCTGACCGTCTAGGCCGGTGCTTTAATATCAACTAAAAGTCATTGGCCTACTATATTTACACTCTAATGGAATGGGGGGAAAAATCATGAGAGATGCAAAAAATTATAAGGTCTAGTTCTATACTCTCAAAACAAAACGCGCCTCGCGAAATATCATTTCCAGATTTTCAAAAATTGCAGATACAGATGCGTCGGCCTACAAAAGCGATCGGCGAAATAAAGAAATTTAGCTTTTTGCAGCAAAACTGTCTCAAAACTGAAAAAAACAAGGGCGCCATGCTCTGGAGAATATTTTTAAGAATTTTTTTGGCGAAAACCGCATGTCGATCGATGCAGCCATTAAAATGCCTTTTGAATAGCAAAATTCGGCCACCACAAATAGATAATAGATTAATTATTGTAGACTATTCTGTGGTCTAAATGAAGGCTCGTTTTAACGTGTTGATGATGCTGTAACATTTCCCAGTTTACAATTGTTGTTTTTGCTTGTATGACTGACACACAAATGTGAGGCAGCGTGGTGGAATCAGGCTCTCGTCAAAATAATCAAAGTGAAGAAACTTGCATTTTTCAGCAGGTTTGTGAATTTTTAGCAAATTTTTGTTTTTCGGCTCAACACCTTTCATGCCCATTAAAGAACTCATTTTTGTGTGGGTTTTTTTGAAAAATGTTGATTAAAGGCACAAAAGATGTAAATCTTCAGTTACCACGGACTCTTAGGCTAAGGAAATAACTAATCTTTGGCGGCCATTTTCTCACTAATTTTACCTCTGAAAACAGGTGACCCCCACCTCCTTTGTTCTCAAATATCTCGACTTGTATTTAAGATAAACGGATATGTTCTTCATCGAAATAAAGACAAGTGAACAAACTTTAAGATTATACCAATAACTCTTCATGCGTCACAAATATCCTCCCCCCCCCTCACAAAATTTAACACTTTGCCCATTTCTTTCCATCCACAACTAGATAGAGGAAAATATCCATCACCAAATGTCCAGAAATGACAAGACCAGCCCGCCACTCACAAACTCCCTCCAGAAGCCAGCGTTTGCTTTGGGCTCCACGCTGCTTGCTGGTGCTTCAGAGCCTGCTTATGGGAAGTGCAGCAAACGGATAAAGGGCGCAGAGAAGAACAGAAAAAATGACGCAACAGCAAGAACAGAGAGCGCAGGGGTGTACGGTTCTGCTACAGAGAACATCACTGCTGATGAGCAACATGACCGCCGCCGTAGCTCATCAGACGAGCTTCACAGTGGTGTTAGTGTTGGCAAGACTTCATCATTGCTGCGTTCTTATTTGTCTTTACTATCTGTTTCTAAAATTGTTCCATCATCGTCATCATCATCATCATTATCATCATCGTCATCATCATCATCATCATCATCATCATCATCATCATCATCATCATCATCATCATCATCATCATCATGGGCAGCAGCCCTACTACCACCACCACTTACAACAACAACAACAACAGCAAGAGCAACAGTTTCATCATCACGTTCACAACCACCTGGACCCCCACCACCAACTACCGGTACCACAGACGAGAGATGGACGCTGCCACTCCCCTGGCCTCCCCGCGCTACTCTGCCTCTCACCACTGTCCTCAGAGCCGCCGGTGTGGGCGGCATACAGCACAGCAAGTTAATCTTCAAGAAACCCCTGAACACAGCCTTGACCTTGACTACAGCAACGAAACCAGGTCGTCGTCCTTCTCCTACTGGCAAAGTCATCATTATTAAAAGGTCAAAGATTAATTCGTCCGTAGAATCATCACCAACTCACCGGGGGGCAAAGTTTGGTGCAGTTGTTCAACCGACAGGCTTTCCCTGTGTGCCGGCTGCCTCTTGTGGTACATTGACGGACCCCGCAAACAGTACAGTGAGTGGAGACAGCTCAGGCAGCACGGTAGCCCAGCGGGTCTCAGTATGTGTACACGAGAAGTCTGTGGAAGAAGAGAGTAAGGATACAGTTCTACTGAGACGGGGAGAAGCCTATCACCCGGTGCTGGACGACCACTGCTACAGCAGGCGCAGTTAGGAGAGGTTTGCATGCAGGCATCTGTGGGAAAACTGCAAAATTGTTCACAGTTTGATAATGTCACTTGAACATTAATGTTATATTATTAGGCGGGACCTCCGGATTTAACGTCCAACTCCGAGGGGAACGAGCCAATAATTGGCTAAATTCGAGTAGTAAAGTGCCTTGCCTAAGGCGACAAGAATAGGCAGGGCGGAGACTCGAACCCGTGAACCCACAATATCCCGATTACAGGAAGATCACACGAGAAAAACGGGCATAGTCACAACATGGAAATTGAAATTGTGAGGGTGTCAATTTTCAAAGCTTGCGGACTCACAACTTTATACAGCTAACTTAGTAACATACTTGCCCTGTGTGCCAGCTGCCTCTTGTGGTACATTCCCCACACTGACGGACCCCGCAAACAGTACAGTGAGTGGGGATAGCTCAAGCAGCAGGACGGCTCAGCAGCTCCCAGCATGTGTCAGATCCTGTAACAGGACACCCCAACATGTGTCAGCATGTGTCAGCTCAGGCAGCAAGACAGCGCAGCATGTCCCAGCATGTGTCAACTCAGACAGCAGGAGAGTCCAGAAGATCCCAGCATGTGTCCAGGACAAGTCCAGGGAAGAAGAGAGTAAGGATACAGTACTTCTGAGACGTGGAGAAGCCTATCACCCGGTGCTGGACGACCACTGCTACAGCAGGCGCAGTTAACCCTATCCGTATGCCCTGGGGTCATTTTGTACCCCTGGGGTTGTATTCTTTACATTTTAGAACACTTCTAGTACGAAGGTCTCCTTGAAACTTTCAGTATTTCTCAAAAATTATTTTAACAGACTGCTGTGCAAAACGTACGGATCGGATTAACGAGTAAATTTCCCCTTTGGAAAGTGGTGGCACAGAGTTCCCCACGTCGTATGGATACGATAGTAAAACACGACGTACGGATAGGGTTAAAGAGAGGCTTGCAGGCATCTGTGGGAAAACTGCGAAATTATAATAATATAGTGTTTGATAATGTTTCATGAACACTAACGTTTTAATAGGCTGGACCTCCGGGTTTAACGTCCAACTCCGAGAGGAACGAGCCGATTGGGGAAATTTGTGTTTCAGCTCAAGCAGCACGATGGCCCAGCTGGTCGCAGCATGTGTCCAGGAGAGGTCTGTGGAAGAAGAGAGCTAGGACACAGTTCTCCTGAGACGGGGAGAAGCCTATCACTCTGTGCTGGACGACCACTGCTACAACAGGCGCAGTTAAAGAGAGGCTTGCAGGCAGGCATCTGTGGCAGAACTGCGAAAATGTGTAGATCTAGAGTTTGATAATGCCTCTTGAACACAAACGTCAGGCGGGACTTCCGGATTTAACGTCCAACTCCGAGAGGAATGAGCCAGTTGGGGAAATTCGTGTAAAGTGTCTTACCCAAGGCGACAACAATGGGCAGAGCAGAGACTTGCACCCGTGAACCCACGATCTCCCGATTACAGGAAGAGCACACGAGAAAAACAGGCGTATCTGCAAAATGGAAATTGAAATTGCGAGGGTTTCAATTTTAAAAGCTTGTGGACTCAAAACTCTATACAGCCAACAGGCTTTCCCTGTGTGCCGGCTGCCTCTTGTGGTACATTCTCCACACTGACGGGCCCTGACAACAGCACGGGTAATGGGGACAGCTCAAGCAACAGGACAGCCCAACATGTGTCAGCATGTTTCAACTCAGACAGCAGGAAAGCCCAGCAAGTCCCAGTATAATGTGTCCAGGAGAGTTCTGTGGAAGAAGAGAGTAAGGACACCGTTCTCCTGAGACTGGGAGAAGCCTATCACTCTGTGCTGGACGACCACTGCTACAGCAGGCGCAGTTAGGGCAGGCTTTTGTGGGAAAACTGCGAAACTGTATATAGATCTAGAGTTTGATAATGTCTCTTGAACACAAACGTTACATTACCTGTTCCCTTGGTTTTATGCACCCCGAATAATTTAGCAAAATTTGGTCATTTTTTTCATAATTTCTGATTATTTTCCCCTTATCATTCTTTGTTAAAATTAACAGAATTGCATAATTTCATATTTTTGGGCCCAGTTTGCATAATTTCAGAATTTTTCTTGCTTAAAACGACGGGGACAGTATTATTAGGCCGGCCCTCCGGATTCAACGTCCAACTCCGACAGGGACGAGTCAATTGGGGACATTTGTGGGTCAGCTCAAGCAGCAGCTCCCAGCATATTATGTCAACGACAAGTCTGCGGAAGAAGAGAGTAAGGACACAGTTCTCCTGAGACAAGGAGAAGCCTTTCACCCTGTGCTGGACGACCACTGCTACAGCAGACTCGAACTCGTGAACCCACGATCTCCCGATTACAGGAAGAGCTCACGGGAAAAACGGGCAGAGTCACAAAATGGAAATTGTGAGGGTGTAAATTGTAAAAGCGTGTGGACTCAAAACTTCCTATTTGTTTGACTTGTGGTTTATTGTTCTGTTTGTTGAATGGAAAAACTAACAGCAGCAACCAACCAACAGTTAAACAGAAATACAGTTATGAGTCAACGAATCGTTCAGAATTGACACCCTCACAATGATCAATTTGTGACTATGTCCGTTTCCCCCCTGCGCTCTTAATAAACTATTATCATTATTATTATTATTATTATTATTATTATTATTATTATTATTATTATTATTATTATTATTATTATTATTATTATTAATTTTGCTATTATTATATTATTTTTTACAATATCATTATTTTTATCCTCATCATCAACATTATTATTATTATTATTATTATTATTATTATTATTATTATTATTATTATTATTATTATTATTATTATTACTGGTATTATAAGTATCAATATTATTATTATTATTATCATTATTATTATTATTTCTGTTATTATTGCCATTGTTATTATTATTCGTCTGCTGTGCGCGTGGGTAATTGTAATATTCGTGTAACTCTAACACCTCATTACCGTTTGTTCTGGTAGCCTGGGTTCATTAAACACGATGGAAAAAGTCACGCAGGTACTTTCTCATTTAATTAACAAGCAACTGGTTATTGCACTTGTGTAACATTATGTGAGTGCTACCACACACTGGACCACTCACAGTTACTGTTGTTCTCTTTGGGTTTTTTACAAATAAGTGAGTGTAATAGATGTAGTCTTTACCGGGACAGGAATCGAACCTGTGGACCGATCACGGACAGCAGGGAACTGCCGTTTTTTCTTTCCTCATCCTTACTTTCGTCATTTTACCTCTTCTTCTTTTGTATATTTGTCACTCTCTTGTGAACTGCTATTTGAGACGGTTTGAAAATAAAAAAGTAAAAGAAAGCTAGGGGAAACGGTTTTAAAATATAAAATATATACAACTGGTGGAGACAGTTGGAAAGTAAAAAATAAAATACAGCTAATGAAGACATTTAGAAAATATACAATAAAATTTAGCCAAGGGAAAAGATTTTAAAATTGAAAACAGCTAGTGGAGACGATTGGGAAAGAAAAAAGAAAATACAGGAAGGAGAAAAGGTTTTAAAATAGAAAATAAAATACAGCTAGTGGATACGGTTGGAAAAAATACAATAAAATACAGCTCTTGGAGACAGTTTGAAAAAAATATAATAAAATATTCATAGGTAGTGGATACGGTTTTAAAATAGAAAATAAAATACAACTTGATCTAGTGGAGACGGTTGGAACAAAGAAAAGAAAATACAGCTAGGGGAGACGATTAAAAAATGAAAATATAATGCTGCTTATGGAGAAGGCTGGAAAATAGAAAATAAAAAGCAGATAGTGGAAGCGGTTTTGAAATAAAGAATAAAATACAGGTAGTGGAGACGGTTGGAAAATGTAAAATAAGATAAAGGGAGCGGAAACGATTTTTAAAATATAAAATAAAATACAGCTTGGGAAGACTGTTGGGAAATAGAAAATAAAATGCAGGAAGGAGAAAAGGTTTTAAAATAGAGAACAAAATACAGCTAGTGGATATACGGTTTGAAAAAATAAAATAAAATACAGCTCTTGGAGACGTTTTGAAAAAAATAAAATAAAATATTTATAGGCAGTGGATACGGTTGAAAACAAAATACTGCAAGTGGATACGGTTGGAAAAAAGAAAAGAAAATACAGCTAGTGGAGACGTTTTTATAACATTAAGTAAAATACAGGTAATGGAGACGGTTGGGAAATGTTTAAAAATACGGCTAGTGGAGACGGTTGTAACATAGATAATAAAAATATAGCTTGGGGAAACGGTTTTAAAATATAAAATAAAATACAGCTAGTGGAGAAGGTTGGAAAATAGAAAATAAAAAGGACCTATTGGAGACGAGTTTGAAATAAAAAATAATATACAGCTAGTGGAGACGATTGGAAAATATAAAATGAAATACAGCTAGCGGAAACTGTTTTAAAAAATGAAATAAATCACAGCTTGTGGGGACGGTTAGAAAATAACAAATAAATTACAGCTAGAGGAAACGGTTTTAAAATATATAAAATACAGCCTGTACTTGAGACGATTAGAAAATATGAAATAAATTACAACTAGTGGAGACGGTTGGAAAATTGAAAATAAAGTTCGGTAGGGGAAACAGTTATAAAATAGAAAATAAAATACAACTATTTTAAAAGGTTGAAAATAGAAAATAAAATAAGGCTAGTGGAGAGGATTTTAAGAGAAAAAATAACTACATCTAGTGGAGACGGTTGGAACATATATGTGAGGCAGCGTGGTGGAATTAGGCTCTCGTCAAAATAATCAAAGTGAAAAAACTTGCATTTTTCCGCAGGTTTGTGAAATTGTATAAAATTTTTGTCTTTTGGCTCAACACCTTTCATCCCCATTAAAAAACTCATTTCTGTGAGGATTTTTCTGAAAAACGTTGATTAAAGGCACAAAAATGTAAATTTTCAGTTACCACGGACTCTTAAGCTTAGGAAATAACTAATCTTTGACGGACATTTTTTCACTAATTTAACCTCTGAAAACAAGTGACCCCCACCTCCTTCTTTTGCAAATATCTCGACTTGTATTCAAGATAAATGGACATTTTTATTCATCTAAATAAAGACAAGTGAACAAGCTTTAAGATGACACCAGTAACTCTAAATGCCCAAAAATTGACGAGAGCCTGATTCCACCACGCCGCCTCACATATATAGAAACAAAAATACAAGAGAGTGAAAAGGTTTTAAAAAAGAAAAAAAAATGCAGCTAATGGAAACAGTTGGAAAATTAGAAATAAAATACAGCTAGTGAAGA
>NW_004797285.1:2758251-2771943 GCF_000002075.1 Aplysia californica | reverse complement strand
AGTATTATTAGTATCAATATTATTATTAGTATTATTATTATTTCTGTTGTTATTGCCATTGTTATTATTATTCGTCTGCTGTGCGCTTGGGTAATTCTAATATTCGTGTAACTCTAACATCTCATTACAGTTTGTTCTGGTAGCCTGCGTTCATTAAACACCATTGAAGAAGTCACGCAGCTACTTTCTCATTTCATTAACAAGCAACTGGTCATTGCACTTGTATACCATTATGTGAGTGCTACCATACACTGGACCACTCACAGTTGCTATTGTTCTCTTTGGCTTTTTTTTTACAAAGAAGTGAGTGTAATAGTCTTTGCCGGGACAGGAATCAAACCTGTGGACCGATCACGGACAGCAGGGAACTACCGCTTTTTCTTTCCTCATCCTTACTATCGTCATTTTACCTCTTCTTCTTTTGTATATATTTGTCACTCTCTTGTGAACTGCTATTTGAGACGGTTTGAAAATAAGAAGTAAAATAAAGCTAGGGGAAACGGTTTTAAAATATAAAATATATACAACTGGTGAAGACAGTTGGAAAGTATAAAATAAAATACAGCTAATGAAGACATTTAGAAAATATACAGTAAAATGCAGCCAAGGGAAAGGGTTTTAAAATTGAAAATAAAATACAGCTAGTGGAGACGATTGGAAAAGAAAAAATAAAATACAGGAAGGAGAAAAGGTTTTAAAATGTTAAGTAAAATACAGCTAGTGGAGACGGTTTAAAAAAATAAATAAATAAAATGCTGCTAATGGAGAAGGTTGGAAAATAGAAAATAAAAAGCAGATATTGGAGGCGGTTTTGAAATAAAAAATAAAATACAGGTAGTGGAGACGGCTGGAAAATGTAAAATAAAATACAGGAAGGAGAAAAGGTTTTAAAATAGAGAACAAAATACAGCTAGTGGATATACGATTTGAAAAAATAAAATAAAATACAGCTAATGGAGACGGTTGGAAAAAATAAAATAAAATATTTATAGGTAGTAGATACGGTTGGAAAAAAAAATGCTGCAAGTGGAGACGGTTGGAAAAAAGAAAAGAAAATACAGCTAGTGGAGACGGTTTTATAACATAAAGTAAAATACACGTAATGGAGACGGTTGGGAAATATAAAATAAAATACAGCTAGTGGAGACGATTAGAACATATGAAATAAATCACAGCTAGTGGACACGGTTTTATAACATAAAGTAAAATACACGTAATGGAGATGGTTGGACAATTTTAAAAATACGGCTAGTGGAGACGGTTGTAACATAGATAATTTAATAGAGCTAGGGGAACCGGTTTTAAAATATAAAATAAAATACAGCTTGGGGAAACGGTTTTGAAATATAAAATAAAATATAGCTAGTGGAGACGGTTAGAAAATAGAAAATAAAAAGGAGCTATTGGAGACGAGTTTGAAATAAAAAATGAAATATAGCGAGCGGAAACGGTTTAAAATATAAAATAAAATACAGCTTGGGGAAACGGTTATTTTAAAAAATAAAATACAGCTGGTGGAGACGGTTAGAAAATAACAAATAAAATACAGCTGGTGAAGACGGTTGGGAAATAGAAAATAAAATACAGCTAGAGGAAACGGTTTTAAAATAAATAAAATACAGGTACTGGAGACGATTTAGAACATATGAAATAAATTACAACTAATGGAGACGGTTGGAAAATGGAAAATAAAATTCGGTAGGGGAAACAGTTATAAAATAGAAAATAAAATACAGCTATTTTAGAAGGTTGAAAATAGAAAATAAAATAAGGCTAGTGGAGAGGATTTTAAGATAAAAAATAACTATATCTAGTGGAGACGGTTGGAATATAATATATAGAAGCAAAAATACAGGAGAGTGAAAAGGTTTTAAAAAAGAAGCAAAAAAATGCAGCTAGTGGATGCGGTTTGGAAATATAAAAAAAAATTAATTGTGAGGCAGCGTGGTGGAATCAGGATCTCGTCAATTTTTGGGCATGTAGAGTTATTGGTATCATCTTAAAGCTTGTTCACTTGTCTTTATTTGGATGAAAAAAGTATCCATTATCTTGAATACAAGGTGAGATATTTACGAAAGAAGGAGGTGGGGTTCACCTGTTTTCAGAGGCAAAATTAGTGAGAAAAAGGCCGCCAAAGATTAGTTATTTCCATAGTTTAAGAGTCCATGGTCAACTGAAAATTTACATTTTTTGTCCCTTTAATCAACGTTTTTCCAGAAAAATCCACACTTAAATGAGTTCTTTAATGGGCATGAAAGGTGTTGAGCCAAAAAACAAAAATTTGATAAAAATTCACAAACCTGTTGAAAAATGCAAGTTTCTTCACTCTGATTATTTTGACGAGAGCCTGATTCCACCACGCTGCCTCACAAATACATCTAGTGGGGACAGTTGGAACATATATAGAAACAAAAATACAGGAGAGTGAAAAGGTTTTTAAAAAAAAAATGCAGCTAGTGGAAACGGTTGGAAAATTAGAAATAAAATACAGCTAGTGAACACGTTGGGGAAATAGAAAATAAAAAGCAGCTATTGGATGCGGTTTTGAAAAAAAATAAATAATTGTAGTCGTTCTCTTAGTCGTCTGCTGTGTGCGTGGGTAAATACTCACTTATTGTGGTGGCCTGGATCCATTAAACATTATTGAAAACGTCACGCAAATATTTTCTCATTTCATTAATAAGCAACTGGTTATTGCAGTTGTACAATATTGTGTGAGTGTTACACTGGGCCACTTGCAGTCATTGTTTTTTGTTGTTGTTGTTCGAGTAGAGATACATTTGTTTTAGCAGAGTTTTTACGGCGCTCGCAACTGTATAAGGTCATATGAGAGCCAAAGAGATAATTAAGTTCTACCACGTCATAATATTATCTATTAATGTCATTTTTTGTAGGGGAGTAATATAAGAATATAGACTGTGAGACAGATAGACAGAGAGACAGTAGGCAAACAGACACACAGACACACAGACAAGCATTAAAAGAAATGAAAATGGTATAGGCTGAACTCACCTGTCAACACTATTAGGTTATTTAAGAGGCGGGGCCTCGAATTTAAAGTCCATCTCCGAAACGACCGAACCAAATGGGAATATTATTCGAGTAAAATGCCTTTCCCAATGACACAACGTCGGGCCGAGCTGAGGCTCGAATCCCCGAACCCGCAATATCGCGATTACGAGTCTGGTAGTCTAACCACTAGGCCACCGACAAGCATCTGACAGAAAGGAAATTAAAAAAGGGATAGAAAAGAAGTAAAACCTATCAGGGCGCCTACAAATCGCAAGCATAGTTAACAGGAAGCTACAAAAGCCTCACGATGTGTTGTTGGCCATGGAAAAGAAGTTGCACCAATTAGCTGTGCTGTCAGACACACCGCACTTGTAAATGCCCACACGGGATGATGCCACAGCAGAAATAATAATAATAATAATAGATAGCATTTGTATAGCGCACATCCCCGCTCATCAGCAGGCTCTATGAGCTTTACACTGTATTATTACCCCAGCAGACCATAGAACACTCCGAACCATTCTCAGCTTCCTGGGAAGCATACAGTGCAAGCAGCCGATAAAGCGCTCAAACACTTACAAACTGACAAGATCTTTCGCTGTCTATAGCCGGGTACCCATTCCCACCTGGGTGAAGTGAGGAAAATTCGTGTAAACTGCCTTTCCCAAGGACACAACGTCGGGCCCCTGACGGGATTCGAACCCACGACCTTACGGTTGCGAGTCCGATAGCCTAACCACTAGGCCACCGACGTCTAACAGAAACACTAACAGAAGTTGCAAACACCATAGTTTTTTTCTCTCTTTCACAAACTTCCCCCCAAACCAACAAAACCAACACCTTCTAAAACATCCAATGTGGGTGGTTGGCGGGTGCTCTGGTGTGGTTTGCTTCTTCTGTCCTATCAAACATCTATCGTCCTTATCTCCCCTTCTTCTTTTTTATGTTTGTTACTCTCTTGTAACAGCTCTAATCTTATGGCGCTCATATGACCTTATGCAGTTGCGAGTGCCGTAAAACTTTTACTAAAACTAAACTAAACATCCAAACCAGCAGCCAACAACAACAGAGAAATGTGCAACTCCTACTTCACGTCTAAAAACTCGAATCCTGTGAGGGCAATGCAGAGTCAGGTCCGGATGGAATACACAGCCGAATCATCAGACATTTCCCCAAAGAAACACTCACTCTTCTTTTGAACATATCTACAACAACGACATAACGTGCGCCAGTTGCACACTTTTCCCGGCTCCTAACATCTTGCCACTGCCAGCCCTATCTCCAAGCGAGACAAATAGATCTCACAAATCCACCCAACAACAGATTTAACGTGCTGTCTTCGCAAAACTGTGGAAAAATAACCAAGCAAAGTCGTATTATGATATTTCTTGAAACTGCAAATTCAATGAGTAATTTCTAGTGTGAGTTCCGAAGTCTGGATCATGTTATATGGCGGGAGACTTTTATACTTAAAACCTTTATTAAGAAAGGCCACATGATCTCAATCAATTTTGACCTAGAAAACGCCGATACGTAAAGTGAACGTCCCTCCCTTTGGAGGGTTTTACCTGTCTAAGTCAAAGACGGAAAAGACCTTGCCCACTCAGCCTTGATTTGAAACTATCATGTTGGTTACTCTAACCTTTACACCATGCCGCTAGACGAAGAAGGGGGAGAACTTTCACAAATATAATAGAGTAGATAATATAAATAAATAAATAAATAACATTTTTATAGCGCATATCCCCGCTCTACAGAAAGCTCTATGCGCTTTACACTATATTATTACCCCAGCAGACCATAGAACACCCAAAAACATTCTCAGCTTCCCGGGAAGCATACAGTGCAAGCAGCTGATTAAGCGCTCAAACACTAACAAACTAACAAGATCTTTCGTTGTCTATAGCCGGGTAGATTACATTTATGTATGTAAACGTATCGTATCATGGGAACTTGCGCTCGTCAGTTTTTGGGCATATTGAGTTATTGATATCATCTTAAAACTTGTTCATTTGTCTTGGTTCTGATGTAAAAATGCCACAACAACAAAACAAAGCAAACACAATACGAATGTTCCGAATGAAAGTTTATTTTCATTCCAATTGCCGGACCTAAACTAAAAGAGGACAGTTGCAAAGCTAGAGATATGACGTTTCATATTTATAAATAAAACTCCCTGTATATATCTACAGAAAAGTTATGGTTTCTTCCTCCTAATGAAACACGGTTTAACCTGCTCTAACGACCACCTGTATAAGACAGCATCTGTACATGCGGCCATTTCCCCCGTTTTTCCTCTTCAGTATTTATATACATCATTATGGCACTGTGTAAGATGGTCACCTCTAAAAAAAGGGCCAGTGTTCTCCTCTACAACGGGTGGCCGTGTTATGAAATGTCGACAGTTCCATTTACAATTGGTAGCTTTTAAGCACAAGAGGGCTATCCCGAAAAATGCTGTTTTGAGAAAACCAAAGTTAAAGTTTTGCCCCTCGTTCGGTTTCTTTAAAAGGCGTGGAGAATTTTCTCTGCAACCAAACAAATATACACACCAATCAGACCAAACTTCTCCTATAGGTAGGGCATTTAATGCCCACTTTTGATGTAGGTCAAGATTTCTGGAAACCCACGAAATCTGGGTCAGCCCACTTGTCCTTGAAAGCGACCCATTTCTTTGGTTTCCCTTTCTCTCACTGGCTGGAGCGACACCAGCACATCATGTTGAATGTCTGTCTGTACTTTGAGCTCATCCTAATGTACACGAAAATGTTGATAGAGGAGTTGATGGCCTCAAAGATGAACGAGAAAGAGAAAAGGACGTTGAAGAGATTCTGATACCGGCCTGTGATGCTGAGCTCTGGTACCATGATAACAGTGAGGAAGATGACTGTTGTTGGGGTGTAGCTGACGATGAAAATCACAGAAATTGTGACAACCATTTTGACGACTCGGTTATCCCTCCCAGACTTAACTGCCTCCATAGAAGAAACTGCGCTTTCCCTCCATTTTGCCTTGCTGTTGAGCTTCACAACCAAGATAACAGTGCACCCAATGACAGTAAAAAACGAAGCCACGGGGGAGAAGACGTTATTAATTGCCAAAATGACGTCATCAATTTCCTCTCTGTCCGATGTGAAAGCGAGGCCGAGGAGGCTTTTGTTTCGCTTTTCAGAAAACCTCCAAGCCAGTCGAGTTGTGTAGTACACGGGCGCGATAGAAGCCGCGGTGAGAAGGAAGATAGAGAGGATGATGACGCGTGATCGAAAAGGGGTGAGGAGTTGTTTGACTTTAAGAGGGAGGGCAATACACAGACATCTCTCGAGGGCGATGTAGGCCGTGATCCAGCTGGTAACCCTCGTGAACCATACGTGGGGCCAGCCGCCGGTTAGGTACTGCACCTGAGACAGAAATAAATGTACAGACGGTGGAACCTTGTCAAGATGACTATGCATTGTAAAGGAGAAAGACAGTGTAATTATGACACAAAGCTTTAAAATAATTGTTGGGAGGGGGGGGAGTGGTCATTTGTACTTGTGCTTGAACAAGTGGTTGTCAGAGTAGGTTTGACTGTATGTCGTTTATTATAATATGAGAGAGAGAGAGAGAGAGAGAGAGAGAGAGAGAGAGAGAGAGAGAGAGAGAGAGAGAGAGAGAGAGATCACGTATTGCGCACCTGAAGGGAGGACGTATACTATGGTGTGTTGATCAGGCTCTTCGCAGAAGACGTTAATTCGATTACCCAGAGATCAAGTGTTTTTAATCGCTCAACCCTAGGCCTTCTCAGTCTGAGAAAGCCTAGGCTCAACCCCACCTGTCTGCTGCAATGTTGTATCACTCTCAGCCTGTGTTGAACTTGACCTGCATGACCGGAGCAGCCTTCTTCCCCTTACTTGTTCTAGGTTGCGTCGATATATAGGAATAAAACACAAGACAGCACGTACTTTATCACAATTACAATAATACAAACCCGGTGATGGAAGAAAGAACAGCTACATTCGACCAAATATTGTACATAACAAGATAGTTCACTCGGCCAAAAAAGTGTCCGCGGATGTCTGCGTCTGCGCATTGGTTCAGATGTCGCTACAGTCTTTGTTTTGAAACTCTCTTTCGTTTCTCGGAAGAAGAATAGGAATAGCACCCCCCTTGATTTACTTTTTTATGCACAAGAGCAGCGCGGGTTTGACAACAGCATAGATTCCTTTTCCCACAAGGAAAGCGTAAGAAGGGAAGACCTAAGATGACATGGAGGCGAGCGGTATCAGCGGAAATTGAAAAAGCGGGGACATCATGGAAACAGAGAGAAAAGGATGCTCAGGACAGGCTTCGCTGGAGTAATGTTGTTGATGGCCTGTGCTCCACTGGGAGTTAAAAAGGGCAAGAGAGAGATAGATTCCTTTTAGAACGTGCATTTGGACGACGTGACAGACAGGTTCTACCTTTTATTTACTCTCTAATTGTGATTCTCGACTTCGCTCTTCGAGCGCATGAAATGAACGTTATCGAGTTGGAATGCCTCTTTGTATATGTAAACTATTAAAATTGTTAGACGCTTGATCACTTGAAAAAATAACAAAAGGGTTGCCTTCAAAACTCAACAATAAACACATTTGTGAGACAGTGTGGTGAACTGAGGCTCTCGTCAAAATAGTGAAATTGAAGAAACAGGCATTTTTCTGTCAGTTTGGCAATTTTTGTCGAGTTTGTGTTTTTTGGCTCTACACCTTTAAGGTCCATATAAAAATACATTTCCCTGTGAACTTCACTGAAAAAAGTTGATTGAAGGTACAAAATACATGTTTGTAAATGTTCAGTTTTTAAGGACTCACAGCTGTTGAAGTTACCAAACTTTAGCGCCATTTTCTCGCTCATTTTGTATTGCTGAAACCAGGCGACCCCACCTCCTTCAATCGCCAATATTTCGACTTCTATTCAAGATAGATAGGCATTTTTAAATAATAAAAGCAAGGCAAATGAACGAGCTTTCAGCTGATACCAATAACTCTAAACGGCCAAAAATTGACGATTGCCTGATTCCACCGCGTCGTGACACATTTGATAAATGAAATAATATGTTGTTACTATCTCATCCGCAAAATTAAGATCATTTACGAGATGGACTTCTGAGCCTGTTTTTCAGGGCTAACCCAAGCTGAGAAGACTACAACATCAAAGCAGAAAGACCGAGATACTCGATACAAACTCTACCCACTAGATAATAGAACTCGGGTATCCGGCGTGCGACAATGAAGCACATAGCTCTAGCTCTACACCAGGGACGCCGGTAGCACTCGACATTTACAATGGCCTTATGTTGAAAAAAAGTTTTCTGCAAGAAACTTCAAAGATAAATTTGTGTCTAGGCTTTTGATACATCCTTTCAGTATTTCTTTTCCTTATTTCAAGTAAACTATGGTAAGTCATGTTTTTCAAATTTTACAGTGGAAACAAAAATTGGATTTTCTTGAAACGTTTTGGGAGGGTAAACTTCATTTTCATGAGGAAGCTTAAAGTCCGACGTTGCATTTGTAGGCTCCTTACTTATAAAAATGAAGTTTATCCACCCAAAACGCTTCAAGAAAATCCGGGATTTTTTTGTCTCTCCTGTAAAATTTGAAAAACATGACTAACCATAGTTTACTTGGCGGCCCTCGATTTGAGAGACACCACAAACAGACTTTGAGTCTACTGTAAATCCCCGATAACACAAACTTCACGAGACCAGATTATAATCTCTTACTTGGTAAGCAGATTCCCTGTTAAGAGAAGTCAGAATGCATACAATTAAAACAGAAAAAAACTAGGGGTTTAAAACCCTTTCATGGTAACTGGTATTTGGTGTTAATTAAACTGCTTCGTGTTAAACAAAGTCTACCGCATTGCAAATTCGTTCGAGGGCGTACCTCAAAAGGAAAGAACGGACTGACGTCAGAGAAGGCCAGCCAAGGGCTCATGAGGCTGTTGTTGTAGATGAGAGTGAGGAGACAGCCCAGGTCAGACAGTGAGAGTCCCACCAGGCTGAGATTCACTGAGTCGGCGAAACCCTGACGCCAGAAGTTGACAATGTTGATCACATTAGCCGTCACCCCAAACACGGAGATGGCTCCACAAATGACCACGAAGTTTAAGGCGAAGTAAATATCTCTATCGGCATTGGAGATTAGACCTTTTCTTCCTTGTAAGGGAAAAGTCGCTATGTCAAGACCTAGAGACGTGCTGTTGTGATTTGAAGAAGTTTCCACAGACATTTCAAATAGCGAGTCCTTTATTTCTGGCTGAAAGTTTGTTTCGGGGTCTTGTACTTCTGAGTGTTGGACTGAGCTTTTTTATGAAGCTGAGGAAGCAGTCGTCTCTTCTGACCTTTTCAATCTTCTTCTATTTGCTAGAGAGTGAAAATAATAGAAAAGTGCTGCTTTTCACTTTTTCCTAGTTAAGTTCTACTATTAAAAATGTAGACTTTAAATTGCGGGAATTAAAACATTTTGGAGAAGAATTTCTGAACCTGCATATAGTTTTAATAATTTATATCAATGGGTCACAGTGATAGTTCTTCTCCTAACTTGACTTAAATCAATGTCTGTGTGTGGGGAGACATCGACAGGGGTAACTGTGTAATGACGTGTAAACGCTGTCGTCAAATAACTATTATCTCGTCCCTGACTCAAATTTTCCTTTCGGTATTTCCGGTGCAGGTTATACGGTTAATCTTTCTGAAATAAGTACAAGTAGTCATAAATTTCAGAACAAATCAACTACTCATTACTTCTCGTTTCCAGGATCCTAAAATTACACTTTAACTCACGATCACATGCTTATCGCTTTTACTTTGTAGTAGTTATGAAGACTAATTGCCGCTACCCGCGAAAATCCAAAGAGGTCAATTGACTATCTCAGATTTAATGTGGTTGAAAAAGTACTCATGAATACAGGATACAGTTAAACGTTCTTTTAAATGGCTTCACTTCTCCAGGCACCAGTTCACCTGAATTTGCAAAAGTTTTCGAGTTTACACTAATTTACAGAGCATAGCTGACGTGCTTTAGCTTTCGTCTCAACCCGTACACCCCTTCCGAGGGTAAACTCACCACTTTCTGCGTTCTGTGTCACCAGATTATTTATCGTTCTGCTAGCTTATTCAAATATCTCCGCTTTGTTCACTTTCAGATTGCTCTTGGTTTTTGACGTTTACAGACTCCGGCTTGACGTATTGACGTCTGGATTCTTCCTCTGGGCGTAAATGACAGGTGAGGTTGTGAACGCTGGAGTCCGTCAAAGTTGTTGATTTATTGCAACTACGGAAGGTGAGGGTAGTTTAAAGGGAAACTGCAAAAATTGCCGTAGAAAGGATACTTACCGTCATACATTACTTTGACTATGGATCAGTTAAAGTCATATGTGAAGCGTGCTGACAAAATGAGTTACTTCTCGGATTCGAACCCCATGGCATAGGTGAATGTTTACAAATCATAAGTGTGAAATTATAAAAGGCATACTATACTTAAAGAATTTTGGCATCAAAAGAAAATCTACACATTTGACCATGGTTGGATTCCTAGTCAAAATCTCCATTTGTGGATTGCGAGAAGTAACTGATTTTGTCAGCACTCCTCACATATAGGTTCTGATTCCAAAATGCCCAGACGTAACAAATCAAAATACGAGGCTTAAGTGGGAATACACATAAATATATTGAGTCAGAAATCACGGAAAACTATCACTCACGGATTTCAAATTTTGAAAAGACTTAGTGTATCAAAAGAAGGTAACATTGGAAGTTGTTTTCGTTTTTGCCTTCTTGTTTTCGCTGTAACCTGTGGTATGTGTAACAGTTGCGTGCATGGCGAAATGTTTGGGCGAAATTCAAATTTTTAATGTTTAAAAAAAAAGAAAAGATTCATAATATCGGTACAATTTATTCTAAAAGGAAAACAGAAATTCTCTGTTCTGAAATATTTCTCTTTCTGCGCTGCAAACAGCTGAACCGCTCGACCACGATCCACATTACAACACTAGTCAACACGCGGTTTGAAGCTTAAAGGTTAAGACTTGTTCTAAACTAAGTTTGGGATCACTGATTACAGAAATGGCATACATTTTTACGTACCCTGTTTTTGATGAAAAAGAATTATTGTTCATGTCGATATGGCAAAATTCAGGAGTTTTTAAACAGTAAGGCGTGTAGTTTGGTTTAAAACTTCTCTTTAATGGTTCAGAGTAACATGCTGAATCTTTAAAAGTGCGAATTTCATCCACAATAAGTAAGCGATCAAAAAGAGCAAAATTATACCAATGTGACGGTGTTGTAAACGTAATGAAATACAACGATGTCCCTGGATATGCCTTATAAAATGTAGCTCAGCCACTATCCATTTTGACCTTCAATCTTTACAAGACAATGACAAAAAAGTCTTGCAAAGTATTGGCTTGCCTGTAAAGACCACTTTTTTTCTCTCTCGCGAAAACAGTGTTTGGCCATAATTTTGTAAAGGTAGTGAACAAGCTTAAGTATAACAACTAAATCCACATTTTCACACAAAATCTGCTTTGAACCCTAATTGTTGTAGTTAGCTTGGATTGAATGAGTTGACAAAGCTCTAAAAATTATGTAAAGATAGTTGTGTCATAGTAGGGAACAAGAGACTACTTCAGTACTTTGCAACATACATACGAGGGGCTTTGTCTTCTTTCACGACGTACTAGATTTATTGCGAGCACTTGGTGTATCTGACTACGAATCGATTGAGTGGAGACCTATTTTTAGACAGCTCACAGAGAAGTCTGAAGTGTGTGCTACGCCATAATGGAATTTCATGTGGGTCTTTTATTGGTTACTCGGTTCTACTTTTATAAAAAAAAAGAATACAAGCACATTTAAAATTGTACTGGGTTGACTTAAATAGGGGCCAAAAGAAAAAGATGTGTGTTGATCTCAAAGTCAACAGAGTGACTACACAAAGTATTAATGATTTCTTTGTCCGAAGGATAGTCAAAGGAACAAAATATGTGACCAGTGAGGGAAGCTTTAGCATTGGGAAGAAGAATATCATAAATGAACCACTTGCTTAGACAGGAAAAAAAATCTTTCGCTCCCTTCACATCAAATGAAGTCCAGTCACGTCAAGTTTTTCTTTGTGGCATAACAACTATTTTGTTGCTTACAATTGAATTAGTTATACTAATAAGAATGCCAACTTTCTTCAGATCTAGTTTTAAAAAAGCATGAGACCTAAAAACACTTTTATTATTTCCTTGTTTCTTCCCTTGAGCCCTTCAAATATTTGGAGTGTTGGTAAGCAATCTTTCGCATTTCAGTTCACATTTACAAGAACGCAAAGCGGAGATGGAGCTTTTCAAAACACGACTCATTAACAACACTTTCTTTTGTAATGTTCTTTTAGTTTAGGTCAGAGTTTTACGGCACGTGCACCACAATGACGTCATGAGTGCCGACTTTTATGTTTTCATAAAACTACTTGGCTATTAAAATTGTTTCTTCACGAATATGCTGTCTTCAGGTGCTGTTGTATCATCGTTTTTGCCAAAGTTTTGAGAATTTAATAGCTAAGTTTCTCCTTGTAGACGTGTGCAGTGTGCGAGTATCTCTCTTGGCTTCGGTATTTCTAATTCATGAAGCCACGTTTATGACTCACTGCCCTCTTTGATTGTTGCAGGCCAACTGGATCTATCAAGAGTTAAGCTCTCCCATGTCAAGGAATTAATATGTGAGTCAGCGTGATGGAATCAGGCTCTCGTCAATTTTTGGGCATGTAGAGTTGATGGTGTCATCTTAAAGCTTGTTCATTTGTCTGAATTTCATTGAAAAAATATCCATTTATCTTGAGTACAATTCCAGATATTTGCGAATGAAGGAGGTGGGGTCACCTGTTTTCAGAAGTAAAATTAGTGAGAAAATGGCCCCCAAAGGTTGGTTATTTCCTTAGCTTAAGAGTCCGTGGTAACTGAAAATTTACATTTTTTGTGCCTTTAATCAACGTTTAAAAAAAAAATCCACACATAAATGAGTTCTTTAATGAGCATGAAAGATGTTGAGCCAAAAAACAAAAATTTGATAAAAATTCACAAACCTGCGGAAAAATGTAAATTTCTTCACTTTCATCATTTTGACGAGAGCCTAATTCCACTGCGCTGCCTCACATATTGAGGTACTTCAGATACATTAGCCTTGAAAGAAGCTGCTTGAAGACAAACAGGGATACTTGATAGCTTCAAAAGACATCTTAAGCATTTTCTGTTCCTACAGGTCTATCCTTTATAAGCTTTTAGACTTTTTAAAATTTACTATAGTTGTTCTGTGTCTACGTCTGAATGAAAATAGTCCGTGTGTGTGTGTGTGTGTGTGTGTGTGTGTGTGTGTGTGTGTGTGTGTGTGTGTGTGTGTGTGTGTGTGTGTGTGTGTGTGTGTGTGTGTTGCATAAATATATATTGCATGAGAAGAAAGGAAGTTATAAGAAAGGTTTTGAAAATGTAAAGTGCATTGAGCTACTTTTTTTTTAAAAAATGCGCTATATAAACTATGTTTTATTATTATTATTATTATTATTATTATTATTATTATTATTATTATTATTATTATTATTTTTATTATTATTATTATTATATTATTATTATTATTATTATTATTTTTATTATTATTATTATTATTATTATAATATTATTATT
>NW_004797285.1:2753251-2755751 GCF_000002075.1 Aplysia californica | reverse complement strand
AATAGAAAGAGTGAATGAATTTGCTTTAAAACCGTAGTGTTAGATCTAGCACAGTTAAAAACACAGTGTCGTAAACAATCATATAAATTAAATATAATGATCTTGTTGCAACTGTACTCATTTTGATGAAGGCTTAATACGGAGGGCGGGTTAAACTGGGATCGGAAGGAAGCAAAGAATAGTGGAATTGGAGCTTGGGTCGTAGATCTTAGATCTAGATCTAGAAATCTAGTGTTCAGACGGGTTAGGAATTAAAAAAGGGGAGGGGTGACAAATAAGTCAAGATGTATGTCTTGTTTCGGTTTTTTGTTTTGTTTTTTGTAAAGTGTTTTACGGCGCTCGCAACTGCATAAGGTCATATGAGCGCGCGGGACACACCTAATATTTTCAGTTGGTAGGAAATTTTGAATTTTGCCCGGGTGGCGGCCAAAGCCTACTCTTATCGATTTTACACCACCAAGGGATCTTGAACGTGCGCAACTTGCACACGGGCCCTCCGAGATTTTTTCGCCCTTGTCCGAGAAGGCTAGGGGTAGATCTTTCCTACCAGAAGATCAGGGGTGTGGCTGAAAGACAGCAGTAAGAAGAAGCGAAGGAGTAGCAGTAGAAAGGCTGCAGAAAGAATCAGGAGCCCAGAGGAAGGGGCAAAGGAGGTGAGGGGGTGGGGGCAGAAAGAGGAGACGAAAGCAATTGACAGAACATTGCTAGAGGGCAGTAAATGAGGTGAAAGTAGACAAATTTAGAGAAGAAAAATTTTCAGTCACTACCCGGATTCGAACCCGGGACCTTTTGAATGAGAGGCCAACACCGTAACCTCTAGGCCACGAGAGCCCCCTGATATATGTCTTTCCTATATCTCATTGAGGCTGACTTGTACTTGTAATGATACAACGGAGATTTAAATCCCATCTCTGTTTACACTGCTAAAGTCATCAACAACACTAAGTTCGATTTTTTGGGGGGGAGGGGGGGGGGGTTAATGGCTAGTAAAATAAACTGTTAGTGATTTCAATTTTTTAAAATACAACAAACATACCATGATTATCCTTCTTCTGAGCATCTATTCTTCTTTTTCGTTGTTGTCAAGAACATTAGTGTATCGATATCATGGACGACATACGATACCAGTGGATTCGGGATCGTGTGTATGAAGGTCTAAATATAGGAAATCCGGCCATTTTCGAGGAGTTTTTGGAATCGAATGAGCTCTCCCTGGGCAACTTTCTGAACTTTGGTCCCAACGAGGGGGACAATCCCTACACCGTCCTGTTTTACAAGGACAATGTGTGCATCCCTCACGGTGAGTCACGACTCTTGTTTCTTCTACTTAGGTGAGTCAGCGTGGTGGAATCAGGCTCTCGTCAATTTTTGGGCATGTAGAGTTATTGGTATCATCTTAAAGCTTGTTCACTAGTTTTTATTTTGATGAAAAAAATATCCATTTATCTAGGATACAAGTCGAGATATTTGCGAAAGAAAGAGGCGACGTTCACCTGTTTTCAGAGGTAAAATTAGTGAGATAATGGCCGTCAACATTAGTTATTTCCTTAGCTTAAGAGTCCGTGGTAACTAAAAGTTGGCATTTTTTGTACCTTTAATCAATGTTTTTCTGAAAAACCCACACATAAATGAGTTCTTTAACGGTCATGAAAGGTGTTGAGCCAAAAAAAAAAATCGATAAAAATTCACAAACCTGCGGAAAAATGCAAGTTTCTTCACTTTGATTATTTTGACGAGAGCCTGATTCCACCACGCTGCCTCACAATTAGGTTTTATCCATGGAAGGTAGCTGGGTGTTAGCTCTGACGCGTGGTTTGCTCCTTCTTTCCTGTGTATCAAACACCTATTGTCCTGATCTCTGCTCCTTCTTTCCTGTGTATCAAACACCTATTGTCCTGATCTCTGCTCCTTCTTTCCTGTGTATCAAACACCTATTGTCCTGATCTCTGCTCCTTCTTTCCTGTCTATCAAACACCTATTGTCCTGATCCCTGCTCCTTCTTTCCTGTCTATCAAACACCTATTGTCCTGATCTCTGCTCCTTCTTTCCTGTGTATCAAACACCTATTGTCCTGATCCCTGCTCCTTCTTTCCTGTGTATCAAACACCTATTGTCCTGATCTCTGCTCCTTCTTTCTTGTCTATCAAACACCTATTGTCCTGATCTCTGCTCCTTCTTTCCTGTCTATCAAACACCTATTGCCCTGATCTCTGCTCCTTCTTTCCTGTCTATCAAACACCTATTGTCCTGATCTCTGCTCCTTCTTTCCTGTCTATCAAACACCTATTGTCCTGATCCCTGCTCCTTCTTTCCTGTCTATCAAACACCTATGGTCCTGATATCTGCTCCTTCTTTATTTGTGTCTGTTGCTCTCTTGTAACACCTCTAATCTTCGGTACTTATATGACTTTATTGTGTTGCATGTGCCGTAAAACTAATATTAACATTTAAGATAAAAGATTATTCAATCCTATCGTCTTACAAATAATAATAACATATA
>NW_004797285.1:2742926-2750462 GCF_000002075.1 Aplysia californica | reverse complement strand
GTGTGTGTGTGTGTGTGTGTGTGTGTGTGTGTGTTTCAGCTCAAAAGATAAAAGTAATAAACCTCAATTCTAATTTGACGTCATTGAAAAACCTGCTTCGTTTCGTCTTAATTTTCCTTATAGGTTTTGATATGATACTTTATCATAAAATCCTATTGTTATAGTACGGTCAAAAATTCCTGGCGCAACTCATCCTCGATATATCTTTAACTTGAGAATCAATGTCACCCACACTTTACACATCAGTTTGGATCAATATGTTCTAACTTAATCATATTTTCCCACACTAATTGAGGCTACATTTAAAAATTCTTTCTTCGTAGATTTATATATCTCCGCCACACGAAAATTGCGATTGTTTACAGCACCTCCCGCTTCTCACACACATAATTTTTGCAAACACATATTTATGGCCTACGTCACAATCTACTAAATTACACTTCTTAGTGGCAAAATGAGAGATTCGTTTTATAATAAATACTCTTTTTTGCACTAGAGAGTCTCAAAACAGACGTTCAGTAAGCATAATGTCGAAATTAGAAGAGAAAAAAATGACTGACTTGCTATTTCAAGCGATATTGCCCCAGCTGTAAACTGTTAAAAATCTGTAGAAACCACTGACTCGGATTGTTTTATAAATGTTTATTAAGGAATTGTCAAAAATACAACGAAGAGGTTTGTACCAAAATGTTGACCTGTTGAGAAAAAAATAATACAAGTCATAGTTTAAAATACTGGAGAGTCAATGTTCGATAGTTTAGGAAATATTTAACAATAAGTTGCATCACGAATTTTTGTCTGACCCCATTATAGTAACAATATTACAATGTTACAAGTGCCATGCACTGCAGTAGACGAGATCATACGTATACAGAGCTGCTGGTCAAGTGATGCAAAGAAAAAAAACTGGCATAGGTTTAACTAACACTATTAGGTTATTGTTAAGAGGCAGGACCTCCAAGTTAAACGTCCATCTCCGAAAGGGCTGACCCAAAAGGGAACCCGATGTAAAGTGACTTTCTGAACGACACAACGTCGGACTGAGCAGACGGTCAAACCCCCGAAACCGCAACCTCACGATTACGAGTCAGGTAGCTAAACCACTAGACAACCGACGCCACCCACAAGTAAAAAGTTATTCCTGCATCCGATCCGGACATTGGGGATTGCCTTGTTAGTGAGACAACTTACTGGGCCTTCGGCACATTGTGGTAGGGTGGCCAGTTCCTTTCCACGACGCCGCCTTTACTTCCCCTACTCGAAGTCAGATACCCATTACTGTTGGATGGGCAGGAGGGGGCGAAAAAAATCCATGTTCAAACCGAGGGTCGAACCCGGACTTTCCTCTTCGGAGACGAGCGCACTATATAATATAACCGCTCCGACACCGCATCCACAAGTAATGCAGTCGAAATTGTCAAAGTCCCCCCCCCCCCCCCCGTCTTAAACAGGTGACCTTCTTACAAAGTGGCATATTAATGTAAAAAAAACACAAGGGTGGAAATGGGAAGTTACCATTTGTACAGGCAATTGTCTTATACCGGTGACCGTTAGAGCAGATTCGACTGTATTCGCAAACTTGGGGCGTTAGTTTCCCAGAATGCAGAGGTGAAAAAATTGCTATCTTAGAATTACAGCGTTCTATTTGCTCAGCACCTATTTTTGAGAAAATTATCTTTAAAAAAATTGGAATTTCACAACATGTCAAGCTTTTTAAATTAATGCAATTCATTGAATATCTTGATTACGATACCGAACCATCTTACGATTTTGATAGAGCAGTCAGAACATTTGATTTCTGACCTCGTCATCTTAGTAACTCAAAAAATCCAAAAATGTCAGATATAATATAAGAAATTCTAAGGTAACGAAATGTCTCAACAAAGAAAGAGTAAAAACCTTGCTGGAACAGAGGTCAGCGAGTCAAAACTCAGAACGGCGCCTTTTTCCTACAAGTATTATTTAACAAAAGAAGAAAGAAAGAAAAAACATGAGACAATGGAAAGCACTCAGTGACTGAGGAGCGGAAATTGCCACGAAGTCAGTCCGGCATGAATTTGTGGAAGAAATAAGCGATGAATGGACCGGGTGTTTTCATCGATTAATCGATTATTCTGATCTATAAAAGTTTTCGCGTGTTGTTTGGCGCTATTTAAAAATGTTATTTCGTTTTAGTTAAGTTTATGTTCTCCATTTTTTCTTTTGTTTTGTTTTTATTTATGTTTTTGATTTGTGTTCCTTTGTTTTTGTTATTTTTGTCATTATTTTCAGGCCTATATTTTTCTATTTTTTGCTTTGCCGTTGTAAAATTTATTTTTAATTCGCTTTGTTTTCGGTAGTTCCGAGCTAATACAAGCAAAAGTCGATCATGAGTTCATAGGGGGCATTTGAATAATAGTACTGTTTATTTATTAAAGTTTGTTTTCATAGGAAGTTCACATTTCCTGTTTAAAAACAAACATACTTACAACAACAAAAAACCAACCCTTCCTTAACTTATTTTTATCGTCTTGAAATACCTTAACATTGTTTTTTTTAACCTGACAGAAATACTGCCATATGCAGGTGATTCCTCATCCCCGACTCCAATCCAAGATGTGTTGTGGTTATGTTGCTGTTGTTATTGGTGTTGTTGTTTTTGCTGTTACTGTTGTTGCTGCTGCTGCTGTTGTTGTTTTTGTTGCTATTTTTGTTGTTTTTTGGGGCTCAGTTTGTATTGTAATGGGGAATTCTTTTCATTTGTCTTATTTTTGTTGTTGTTGTTTAAAAAAATGAAGATTGTATAAGTTTAACATAATATAACTTTAGTTTCTATTTTCCAACAAAAATTGAGGCAAAATGCATCTCCACAAAGTTGAATAGGAATATAGATAGTTTACGAAACAACAAACGATCGAGAGAGGAAAAGGCGAAGGAGTCTGTTGGTAGTCAAAGACTGCAGAAGTAAACATGACAAGGTGAGCGGAGGGACTTCGGAAGGTTAGAGTAATACAGCAGAGAGATACAGGGAGAGAGAGAGAGGGAGAAGGAGAGAGAGAGGGAGAGAGAGGGAGAGAGAGAGAGAGAAAGAGAGAGAGAGAGAGAGAGAGAGAGAGAGAGAGAGACAGACAGACAGACAGACAGACAGACAGACAGAGCGTAAGAGAAAGAAAGAGAGAGACGCACACACAGAGACAGAGAGAGAGAGAGAGAGAGAGAGGGGGGGGGCACATTTGTCTACATGTGGTACGTTGTTCAGGTCTCCACGTACTTCAGAGTACTTGCATTAAATTATTAAACACTAAAGAGGGCACTCGTTCGTTTCGTATAAAATGTGCGTACACGATTATATGTTCTACGTAGGGATTAATATTGATTTCATAATAACAGAATATTATATCTGACGAAGCAAACTGTCATACAAGAATAGACTGCAAAACACGCTTATTCACAATCACACTTGTTGAAAATAACGAAACAAGTTCTTTATACCAGAGTTTGAATTTTTTTCGTTGTAAATATTAATGGGGTAAAACGTATAATTTTTTGATTTTAGACTCGCTGTAGAACAAGAACATTGCTTCCCCGGTGCATCCATTGATTCATTGTTTCAGCATCTCCGATGACGATTTCAACACTGGGAAGGACAAAAGATTGCGAGTTTGTCCCGACTAATACAGTCGTAGTTAAGGGTAACATAGCCATGCTTGAAAGGTCTAAATTTGATATTAATTAACTAACTCAATAGTTATGGTGTTTGTCTATTGATGCCCATACATTTTGATGTTTGTTTGGAGTATATTCAAAGAGATTTTATAGTTGTTTGTGTGAGGATTTTCCACGAGCCCATTTCTTTCATCCATCAACAAAAAGAATGAAAAACCGCAAACAGGAAATGAGTATGCAATGGGTTGGAAGGTGCCATTGGAAGGTCCTATTTCTTTACTTTTCATATGTTGTTTCTGTCAGTTGGCCTGTTTCTTACTTTTTTCCACCATTGTGTTGATGCACTTCTCTTTACTAAAATTGAAACAAGGGGACTATTTTGCGCTAAAAATGAACAAGAATCATTTAAATGTTGCTTTGACGCAAATTACAAAAAATGGGTCCTCTCTTTGGTGTCTGCATGTATCACTCATGTACACACAAATTTTAGCAATTTTGAACTAAGGAATGAAATCATAATCCAAAGCCGTAGGTGTCACACTAAACTTTAACCTTCCATTCGGAGCTCACTTGACCCAGAACGCAGATCCAGGATCTTTATTCTTGTAGATGTACGCACTTATGGACGCCGTGACGTCATGCGCCAAAAACAATTTCAACTTACTGTAAAATGGGTGGGCGTGGGGAGGGGTGAAATGTTCTCGCGCAGAAGTATGCACTTCAGCAGCACCCCTGTCTTTTGCAGGATCTTCACAACGGCTGCGAGAAAAATCTGATGTGTGTATCCCTAAGTTGATGACAGCCTATTGCAACGCCGTAAGGTAATGAAGAGGCGGGACCTCCAAATTTAGCTCTCATCTCTGAGAGGACGGAGCCAAAAAAGAAATTCGAGCAAAGTGCGTTTCCAAGGACACAGCATCGGCTCCGAACCCGCGGTCTGACGATAACGGATCCCGCCGCCTAACCCCTAGACTACCCACCGTACGAAAGATGACAGTTTGGCACACGGCGACTCTATTACATCCAATCAAATATGCTTTTGATATTCTCCACCAAGTCATGTGCTCACTCAGGGGAAATACTTTTCGCGTTAACAACATTTGGAGCGGAAATTTTGGAACGGGTCATTTTCGCCTCAGTGATAATGATAATAGTATCTGGGGGATTCATCTAGCCCATGGACAATTATTCCTTTCACCAAATGAGTGCGGGAGGGTCTCTGTATGCTCTTTTTCCAAGACCATTGTTCCTTGGTACAAATCTACGTTGACCAATTTCTGCTGCGGGAACCATCATGCAAAAGTCAAAATTATTCCAACCATCATTTGTTTTATAAGCGAACACCAGAGGGCCATTCATCATAACCAGGGGCGAAGGCTGACTTGTTTAACAGGGTAATCAAAATGACATGGGGCCAGATAGGGCCTGGAGATATCACACTCACACAAGTCACAAGAATCTTACTGGCACTGGAGGCAGCAACTTTGAGTTGTGAATGAAAACAAATCCTGAATTCATGTTGTATGCATATTCAACCGCTGAAATAATCGGGAAAGTATTTCATTAAATATTTATTCTAACTAACCTTAAATTTAACTTTAGATTTGGACACACGAACACCAAGGAAAGAAGCAGAGATGTCAGTACTACAACGGCATGTTATACCAGACAGCCGGTGTCATAATCGAGGTCACGATCTGATTATAGGACGTTAAAAAGTCGAGGAAAAAAAAAACAAGCACTCGCAGCAGTCAAGATATTATTAGGAGTTAGTTCCCCTCACATCTGTGAGGTAAACTCGACCAGTGTAATAGTTGGCTTACATAATCAGCGAGTGTGGCTGCGTATAACTGTGGCTCGAAAGGGGTGAACAGGGTATATGTGGCAATGAAACAGTTTTGACTGCTATGCACGTGTTCCCTTCAACTCTATTGGTAGACACTTCCAGCCTCACTTTAAGTTTACTTAATCAAAGCTTGTGACTGCTTATGGAGTGGCCCGATAGGGGCGAACAGGCTATTTTTGTGGCAATGAAACGGTTTTGAAGGTTAGGCATAGTCTATTGTTCATTGGTGTTTATGAACGTCTTTTTACATTTAATTTATGAGGTTTACGTCTATGGGTGAATTTGACTTCAAAATTAGGAAGGGAAGCAGTGATTATTTGATTATATAGACGCTTCGCCTCTGATCATAACCCAACCCAAGTATAAATACTCTGCTAAAGAAAAATGAGCTCCAAATGGGTGACTTGTTTTAAAAAATGAGTAACAATATGAATGTGTACATGTATAGGGAACTAGTTGGGCCCCATTTTGATGAAAGGAATGATCGATGCTTTAACATCAACTGAAAGTCATTGGCCCACTATATTTACACTCTACTGGAATTGAGCAATAAATCTTGAGAGAAAAGTGACACACGTGTTTCCAAGTTGCCAATAATATAATATAATAGATGTACAGACTGATTCTCTATTCCGCTTTCGTGGTTGTACACTCCAGAATTTCAAAGGTGTGGCATCAAATGCACACACCCAATGAACGGAAACCCTCACTTGTTTACAATGGCGTCTTAAAAGACGGACTTTCCCAAGATTAGTACTCTGTGTGGACGAAACAAAGCATTTTGGAAAAATCAGGGAAAGCAGTTTAGGTGGATTTTTTAAAGTTAGGTCCTAGTATATGGATGCTGCGGGCGCCTGCAAAGTTTCAAAAGTGTGTGTTAGGTAATAAAGGAGGAGTTTATGCAAAAAGCCTCCCAAGTCCACTTTTATAGATAAACAAACCTGGCGGATTTTCTAAAATTACAGAGACAGAAGTTTCGGCCTACAAAAGCGATCGGCGAAATAAACAAATTTAGCTTTTTGCAGCAAAACTGTCTCAAAACTGAAAAAAACGAAGGGCATCATGATCTGGATAATATTTTAAAGAATCTTTTTGCAAAAACCGCATGTCGATTGATGCAGCCATTAAAAAGCCTTTTGAATAGCAAAATTCGGTTACCACAAATAGATAATAGATACGAGTGCACCACACTTAACCATAAAACAATGATGCAACCTTAAACAAAGGCAAAATAATTCAAATCATTTAATATTACGTATTCATAATTGGGTAGATATTTTTTTCCAGCAAAGCCTTATATCGACAGCTTCTTGGAAGGCAATCAGTATGATGGAGAGTAACTGGGGATTTCAAAGAGAAAATTCGTTACAATTGAAATTAATAGCAAGCAAAGTTTCGTTACTGTTTCCGCTTTTGATATTTTGTCTTGTATTTGTCTACATTTTTTGTATCCTTTGATGATGGGACATGCAGCAAATTAGGCGAATGTGAACCAGTAAATGTTTTCTTTTAAAGAGTGCATGGAAATGATCTATGTCCTGCACTCAGTTGTGTCGTCTTGTTTCTCTATCTTTTGATGTTGGATGCTTTTGGTGCTCCATCCTGCTCTTTCATCTTGGCTCTGATCGTGGCGTCCCACTTCCAATGGCAACGATCTTCTGTCATGTGTTCCTAAGTTCTGAGGTTGATCCTTGGCAACTGAACACAAAAGCAAAGTAGCTGCAAAGAAAAATAATTTGACAATTTAAAAGAAATTCGTATGTATGCAAAACCAAATAAGAGTTTTATCTTCGTCTATTGTTTCCACCACAAACTAAGGGGAAACTGCCTTGGTCCAATGAGCTAAAACGCGTGTCACTGCTTTAAAGGATTCCATAGTGGCACTACGAAAAACGGATACAACAAGTGCCTTTACTTATATGTAATAATGTTTTCATTTCTTGCTCGTAAACTATAGTCGCACATTACATTTCTTTCAGCATTTCAAGTTCTATCATTACTGGTTTCTCTCTCTCTCTCTCTCTCTCTCTCTCTCTCTCTCTCTC
>NW_004797285.1:2740614-2742759 GCF_000002075.1 Aplysia californica | reverse complement strand
TCTCTCTCTCTCTCTCTCTCTCTCTCTCTCTCTCTCTCTCTCTCTCTCTCTTTCTCTCTCTCTTTCTCTCTCTTTCTCTCTTTCCGCCCTCTCTCGGTATTTTTGTGTTTTCTAGTTTCTTTCAGTATTACTATCTATCTATCTATCTATCTATCTATCTATCTATCTATCTATCTATCTATCTATCTATCTATCTATCTATCTATCTATCTATCTATCTATCTATCTACCTACGTACCTACCTATCTATCTATCTATCTATCTATCTATCTATCGATCTATCTATCTATCTATCTATCTGACAAATTTTCAATCTTCTAGATTTGCATCTGTCATGCTCATGCATTTCATTACATAATAATTGATATCCATCCTCTCTTGACAATATTGCTGTGTCACCGTGTTCCTGACAGATAATACGAAAAAGCTTCAGACAAAACAGGATTTTACATGTGAAAAAAAAAGACAAGCACGCTACCTAGCAACGCCCACAACACTGTTGTCAACGGCTCTACAAATTTATTGCAGAGCTGAATTTTAGAGTGAACAGACAAAAAAGTCCCCAGAAAATTGAAACAAGAGCTATGATGGATGGCTGTATGGGTATTTCAAGAAGAGACGACGAGATGTGTTATTGGCTGTTGACGAGGAAAGGAGAGGGGTGTGCTGAAAGTGTAGAGAGGGTATTATGTGGGGAGAGAGGGAGCGTTAGAGATAGAAAGTGGGAGAGAGTAAAGTGAGACTGTTTTACTTTCTATTCTTTTTTTTTTTTTTTTTTTAGTTTTCAGTTTCAGTGGGGGGGGGGGGGGTTAATTTACTTTTGACAGGGGTATTTGAATAGCCTCGCCATTCCATCGGAGACTTAAGGTTTCCCTGCACTCCATTTTTTGTTTGCAAATTTGGAAAAGTCTTCATCTCATTCGTTCTGTGATATTTACGTTCAACGTTTAGTGTAGAGAGATTGGATTTTGTTATCTTAAAGATGCTTGAGAGAATGATGATAATAATGTTTAAAATAATAATAATGATGAAAACAATAATAATAACAATAATAATAAAACAACAATAGTAATGATAATAATAATAATAATAATAATAATAATAATGTTATTATAATAATGATCATAATAATAACGATAATGATAAAGAAGAAGAAGAAGAAGAAGAAGAAGAAGAAGAAGAAGAAGAAGAAGAAGAAGAAGAAGAAGAAGAAGAAAAAGAAGAAGAAGAAGATAGGAATATACATTATAATTATAGTATTTGTTTGTTTTAGTAAGGTCATAATATGAGCGCCAAGGGGTGGATGTTAATAGAGAAGTCCAAACGATGAATCCGGCTTTCTCTGCTCTCCTCTCTAGCCTCAACAGCACAAAGTCTGCTTCGACTATCAAAGCACCCCTGAAATAGGAGAGTGACAAAAATACAAAAGGAAAGAAAAAGCAGCAGTACCCGCTATATTGTTCTTGCACAGTATTAGCATGACCTTGATAAATCAGCCCATTCAAAATGCTAATGTGGAAAAGAAAATGTTAATAGTATCCCCCCCTTTGGAAATGGCCTCAAGACAACTTCAGTCAGTAGCACTGCCCTGGTAGGAGTTGGAGAGGGTGGGGAGAGATAATAGTAATAATAATAGCAATTCTGATAATACAAAATAATATTGAATAACAATTATTATTTTTATTGATATAATATGATAATATTGATAATAAGAAATATGATGATGATGATGATGATGATGATGATGATGATGATGATGATGATGATGATGATGATGATGATGATGATGATGATGATGATGGTGGTGATGATGATGATGATGATGATGATGATGATGATGATGATGATGATGATGATGATGATGATGATGATGATGATGATAACATAACAACAACAACAGCATCAACAACAGCAACATTCCTGGAATTCCCGTGTAGGCCTACTTATGCACTGCTCTACTTATAAAACGAAATGGCGACAGACCGACGCTCAGCCATCGACCGCTCCGCCCGCTTCCACATCAATAATTCGTGCAGCCACTTATCTCAGACCTCCAGGGTGTTTTGGGTAAACTTCGCCCCATTCAATCCTTATTCAGAATGGAATGATTTGATTGGAAATAGGGGGGGGGCTGATCTTAGAGAT
>NW_004797285.1:2732513-2739022 GCF_000002075.1 Aplysia californica | reverse complement strand
TCGCTTTTTTTTCCTTTTTTTTGGTGTTTTTTTGTTTAGTGTTTTACGGCGCTCGCAACTGCTTAAGGTCATATGAGCACGCCGGACACACCAAACATTTTCAATTGGTACGAAATTTTTTATTTTGCCTGGGTGACGGCCGAAGCCTACTCTAATCGGTTTTGGCCAACCTAGGGATCTTTAACGAGCGCAACTTGCATACGGGACATCCGAGATTTTTCGCCCTTGTCCGAGAAGGCTAGGTGCAGAGCTTTCCTACTAGAAGACCAGGGGTGTGGCTGAAAGACATCAGTAAGAAGGAGCTAAGGAGTAGCAGTAGAAAGGCTGCAGAAAGAGTCAGGAGCCCAGTGGAGGGGGGCAAAGAAGGTGAGGGTGGGGGAAGAAAGTGGAGACGAAAGCAGACGACAGACGACAGCGAAAAAGCGAAAATGTTTCTGTTTTTCGTATCTCTAACGCTTGCACTTTTATCGATCTTATCCTTTCCACTTGACCTGACTATACTTTTATGTGGGGATGTTTTGATAGTTTGTACAAAATACGTGTAATCTTAATCCATCCTAAACTGTGCACTCTGATGGGATTCCGGTTCACTATGGAGACCACCATTAAGCTCAATTGGAAGCCAAATGAGGGGTCGAGTGGAGTAAAGTGCTGCACGCACTCGACTAAATTTTAACGGAGGGTGCTGTTTCCCCCTTTATTTGGGCGCCCAAGGTACGCACCCTTCGCAGCGAAGTTTTTATATAGAGTTAAGTGCAGCAGCCATGAAAGAGCACGGTTTCCGATGTTAGTATTATAATACAAGTGTATGCTTTGTACTAAAGCAGAAGCAAAATTTATGATACGTTGTTATTGTAGATGATAGACGTTTCCTCATTTCTGAGACAGAAAGTGGGCGGATAGCGGGTTCTCCGGTGTGGTTTGATCCTTCTTTCCTATCAAACGTCTATCGTCTTCAGTTCCCTTTATTCTTTTTGTGTATTTGTTACTCTTGCAACACCCCTAATCTTCGACACTTATATGACCTTATTGTGTTGCAGATGCCAAAAACTCTTACAAAAAAAGGACAGAAAAGACAAGAAGCCGCATATTGACCGCAGCGGTTGAAATGCACTAAACCCATAAAGTAAAATTTAAACAGGAGAGCGAAAAAAAAGTATCATTCTTCTAACTATTGCACCTACACGATGCATCTTTCCTTCCTTTTTTCTATTTAGGAATTTGAACTTCCCCAAAATATTTCTCGAGTGCGTGCAACTAATGCCAAACATAAAGAAACTGCAACAACAACAAGAAATCAAGATGTTGGGCTTTATACATCTCAACAGCTGGCCGACGATAGATCTATAGCGTTGTGTGTCTCATACGCCACCTGTGTATAGGAACAATTTGTAATTGGCTACCTGAAAATTACAAAGTTCTGTCCAACTTTTTCAGCAGTTTTGAGTTACTGAAATCATGAGGTTAGAAACCAAATTATGCTCTATCTGCTTTATCAAAATCGTAAAATGATTCGGAGTCGTTGTTATGGTATTCAAAGAATTGCATTTGAAAAAGCTTAACCATGTTGCGAAACGCATTTTTTCATCAAATTTCCCTAAACTAGGTGCTGTGCACCTAATTCTACAGTAACAGTAGCTATAATGGCCATGAAATGAAACTCGAAGGTGTTGGTAATCGAGTCCTGTGTCCCATCAACCGAAATGCGTTGCCTGTTGGAAAAATGATGAGTCCGGAATTACAGTACAAATGACGAGAGATATGGCAACTTTGGGGAACAGATGTAGTTTGACCTAAGGGGCGAGAGAGACGGAGGGAGAGAGAGAGAGAGAGAGAGAGAGAGAGAGAGAGAGAGAGAGAGAGAGAGAGAGAGAGAGAGGGAGAGAGAGAGTCTGTGTGTTTGTTGGTGTATATGTGTTTGTGTGTGTGTGTGTGTGTGTGTGTGTGTGTGTGTGTGTGTGTGTGTGTGTGTGTGTGTGTGTGTGTGTGTGTGTGTGTGTGTGTGTTTGTGTATGTGTATGTGTGTGTGGTGTGACACACTAAAAAGTAAAGTAAGTGACAGACAGACAGACAGACAGACAGACAGACAGACAGACAGACAGACAGACAGACAGACAGGCAGGAAAAAAAGAAAGTAAAAAGACAGAAAGAAAGAAAGACAGACAGGGAAAGAGAGAAACATCTTGATTTTGGTCTATTTCTCGTTATGTCTGTTTCAGGGAAAGAAAGGCCTGGTGCTAGGTGAATATGAAGGCAAGAAAGGGGAAAAATGGTGGCCTAGAGGTTAAGGTGTTGGCCGCTCATTCAAAAGGTCCCGGGTTCGAATCCGGGTAGCGACCGAAAAATTTTCTTCTCTAAATTTAATGTGTCTTCTTTCACCTCATTTCGTGCTCTCTAGCAAAGTTCTGTCGTCTGTTTTCGTCTCCTCTTTCTGCCCCCACCCCCTCACTTCCTTTGCCCCTTCCTCTGGGCTTCTGATTCTTTCTGCAGCCATTCTACAGCTACTCCTTCGCTTCGTCTTACTGCTGTCTTTCAGTCACACCCCTGATCTTCTGGTAGGAAAGATCTACACCTAGCCTTCTCAGACAAGGGCGAAAAATCTCGGAGGGCCCGTGTGCAAGTTGCGCTCGTTAAAGATCCCTTGGTGGTCTAAAATCGATAAGAGTAGGCTTCGGCCGCCACTCGGGCAAAATTCAAAATTTCCTACCAACTGAAAATATTAGGAGTGTCCCGCGCGCTCATATGACCTTATGCAGTTGCGAGCGCGGTAAAACACTTTACAAAAACAAAACACACACACACACATACACACACACATACACACACACATACACACACACTCTCTCTCACACACACACACACACACACACACACACACACACACACACACACACACAAACGTTTGCATAGCATGAGCCCTTTTAGAGTTGCCTTGCTAAACAGTTGTATCGGAAACAGAAACCAAAACATTAATTGCGGAATAAAACTCGAACCGCCCAGCAACGTGTTGAGACTCGCTCGAAAAGATCATAATATGTAATTTGTGATTTACTGGAAGGTTTTGAGATTATTTTAACTCCCTTGGTTTTTAACTTTTATCTGCTATACGATGGCTCTTGTTTCCCATAGCTTGTGACGTGGCTGCGTTTTTGTTTTGTTTTTGGTTTTGGTTTTATTGTTATTATTACCTGAGGTCTGCTCCGATGCTGCGTACAACAAGAGAAATGTGGCGTCACTGCACACACTCAGAGGCCTGTTTTTTCTGAACAGAAATTATCGAAACGCTTCAACTATAATATTGCTGGTTTATTAATGTCCTTACCATTAGATCTAGTCTTTATGGAGCATTGTAGCCAAAATGAAAAGTTTTCATAACGAAAGGAAGAGCATCTTTCTGGGCATTAAGATTGCATTTTTGTTTGAATGTATCTTTTTAAAAGACAAGAAACACTAAGCCTGGCTGAAGTTGAAAAAAAGAGCAATTAATGTCATTTCTATTTTCAAATCGCCTCTCATGGTATTACTATAGTATCTTGTCTGAGTACAATAGGAGCTGCTTTGCTGGTCAACATGGCAGTCACAAGAGAAAGTACCTGTAGACACTCCCTTCAAGTGCAGACATCAGCTTCTGTGGTGATATTGTTATACTAGTAGGTTCTTCACTGTTGCACACACAAAGAGAAAAAAGAAATGTGTGGCCGATTCTCGCTTTAGGGAGCTCTATTTTATCAAATAACTGCGCCTTCCTGTTGCTGGGACGCTGTACTGTACCAATCCCAGCCTGGGCTGGCCCTGATGATCAGAATCGAAGCAGTCCGCCTCCTAAATAATCTTAAATATGTCGCTGGGTGCGTAAAATTATGTTTACCGTTTTTATCATATTCACGAAGTAGATTTGAAGGTTCGGATTGTATTCCTCCAAACAAGGGCTAATCGATCTTGTCGGACATGGTCGTTAAATTAGGAGGTCCCGCCGCTTAAATAATCATACAGTGTTGAAAGGAGAGTTACCCGATTAAATAATCATACAGTGTTGAAAGGAGAGTTACCCGATTAAATAATCATACAGTGTTGAAAGGAGAGTTACCCGATTAAATAATCATAGAGTATTGAAAGGAGAGTTAAACCTTTTACAATTCTCAACCATTTATGCGGTGCGTTGGGGGTAAACACTGTATTTGCTAACAATTAATTTTTGTGATATTTGCCTACTGGTAGAGATTACAATGGCTACGTATAAGATAATGACAGTTAAATCTAAAGAGATAATGACAATTACATTTGATTTTCCATAATCAAATTATGTGTTGATTCTGAGTCGTAGTGGAAGATGATTCAGACATTAAAGGTTCGAACGAAATTTTGGAGTCGGTTTTTTTTTCTTGCTATTTATTACAAACAATGATAGCTTATACATGTTGAGAGCCTCTTTTTGAATTTGAATCGGTTATGGTTTGTTTCGTCAAAATAATGTTTCATAGTTTTCAGTCTTCATGTGCTATCCTCTGCACAAGACTTTATAAAAATATTGGTCCATAATCATTGTGGTCCATTTGCTTAGGGGACCATAATGATGTTATTGTCATGTGCACATAAAATTTAAAGACCTCTATTTGTACTTGAAATAGTAAACACGTTTTCGGGTCCAGTCCGACTTCTTGATTGATTCGACCAGATCCAGCAGACTCGACTTGTGCAATAAGAGTGCACACCACTTTACAGCACTTGGATACATTATAGCAGCATTTTGGATTGCTTGCACGTTTGCCGCAAGGTTTCAAGAGAGATATAAATCATTTGATGGTAATTCGCAGAGATATTTTTAAAACAGTTCAAGGTGTGCTGCAAAGACTGATGAAAGAGATGGAGGAACAGGAAAAGACTGGAATGCAGAAGTGAAGATGGAGAGAGAGAGAGGGGGGAGGGAGAGAGAGAGAGAGAGAGAGAGAGAGAGAGAGAGAGAGAGAGAGAGAGACTTTGTAGAGTTGAAGCTTTCGTACATCGTTATCACTCCCATTTCCAACTGGTTTCACGCAACTGATTAATTTTACTAAACATGTCTTCTAAATGATGTTATACTAATTTACCTCTCTGTGATGTTGTTGTCAAGCATCCAGCCGACGCATATATAAGTTAATTTTCAGAGTGTGGAGAATTAATATCAAGTATTTCCGTAGATCTCAACCCAGGTTGGCTCTGACAGGTAGGGTCAAAGCAGCTTGCATCCTAAATAATCTCAACTTTGCCGAAACTTCTACAATTTTATTATCATTATAAACATGCATAACGCACGTAGGCCGTATTCTGCAGCTGAGTTTTCAAACCCAAACCCCAAGGATGTCTTGAACCGGGCGTGATAATCAAAACTTGAGAGTTTGGGCACCATGAAAAGCTGGCACAAAAAAAACAATGTTAGCTTTTATGTCTGCAAGTCAGGTTTCAAAAACCAAATTCAGTCTTTAAAAAGATTCCATGTTATGTAAACATAAAGACCTTACTTACCAAGTTTGTGTCCACAGAAAACATCACAACTGACTTTTTTAAAAACTCGATGCAGCCAAGGCTTCATGCCACTTACTATCAATCTTGACGCACGCTAAGGTACGGCTTACTTTCAAAATGACAGGTGTGGAATCTTTATCTTATTCTCTCTCCGATGGAGAACTCTACAATTGCGCAGTCTGAAGACTGAGACAAAGACCAGATGTGCGGTAAGTTTATGTTTTAGCTACGTCAAACCCATAGGTTCCTCTTTTTCAAACTATTCTGAATGGATTACAGAAAAACTAAAGCGATAATATGGGGATCTTAAGATAAAAATATTCAACGACTTCCAAAAATGATACGCATTACTGTGATATAAACATTACACAATATAAATGTAGGACTAAAAAGAATTCATATCAAGGAATCCATCAAAACACAACACACGAATAATCCCAAGAATTATCATAATGTAAAAACAAGTCCTTCCATCAAAGTCTGGCGGTGACAAATGCATCTGCAGGGGAGAATATTTCTTAAAAAGAAAAAGAAGAGTCAAGGATTAAACTCATTTGTGGCTTCTTGTGTTATTGACCGTTTTGGCAGAGTTTGCCCCATTAAAATTTGTGAATTCAATTAAGACTTCATTTCCACTTGTGGAAGTGCAAAGCTTGTGGGCTTCTCTCTTGGATTCAGCATTTTCCATTTTAATTATGTACAGTATCAATAAAAATAAAGTGACAAAAACTCAACACTGAAGACTGCGTTAAGACTATTCAGCCGGGGGAAGTTAACCATCACAATGGTAGGCCTAAATGGTGTTGCATTTTTTTAATAAACTGTACAAGTCAGAGTGAACTTGCGTGTGTGTATGTGTGTATGCGTGTATGTGTGTGTATGTGTGTGTGTGTGTGTGTGTGTGTGTGTGTGTGTGTGTGTGTTTGTGTGTGTTAGTGTGAGTATAGGTATGTGTGGGTGTGTATAAGTGTGTATTTGTGTTTTTGTGTTTGTTAGTTTTTCATTGT
>NW_004797285.1:2724037-2731249 GCF_000002075.1 Aplysia californica | reverse complement strand
AGGTTTGTCTTTTTTCTTTTTTTTTTTTTGAACCTGTAGACGGCTGGAAGCTTGAGAGCGTTTGTGTCAATAAAACGAGGGCTGTCCCACGGAAAACCGGAATTTAGCTGTAATTTGAAAAATTTTCAATATTTTCACATTCTGTAAACGCACACTTGTAAAACAATCATTTAGGAATTTCCCGATTGAGCATCATGAGCATTGCACAAACCAAACGAACACAGCAGTTCTCCAAAGATGGCTACCCCCTTAGAAAATTGGTCAAGGGTAGAAGTGAGGTCCGGCAATCGGTTTCTCGCTGCAAAAGGTCTCAAACCAATAGAAACACACACTGAAATAAAGTCAGTTTACGGGGAGAAAGTAATGGCAAAGTCACAGGTATATGAGTGGTGTAGTAAGTTCAGAGCCGGGCATAGGGATGTCAATGACAAAGTTCACCCACGACCTTGTTTTTCTGCAAAGACTGAGGACAACAAGAGTCGTGTTCACGAACTCATTCAAACAGACAGGCTGCGCCTAAAAATTCGCGAAATTTCCGAGTCGTTAAACATTTCAAAGTCGACTGTTCATAGGATAGTGTTTGGGGAGCAGCACCATCGAAAGGTCTTTGCTCGATGGGTCTCAAAAGAGCTGACAGCTTACCACAAGACGCAACGTGTTATGTGTCTCACACTTTGCTGAATGTTGTCGCCAAGTTGTCACGGGAGTCATGAACGCATTTGGAGACCTCCAACAATACGATGAAGCATTCCTGAGAAGCATTATTACATGTGATGAGACTTGGATACACCAAATGACCCCCGGGACGAAGAGGGGTTCAATGGTTTGGAAGCACACATGCTCTCCCCTGAAAAAGTTTAAAGTTCAGCCATTGGTGAAGAAACTCATGGCCACAGTTTTCTGCGATGCTAAGGGTGTTCTGCTGCTTGACATTCTGGAACCAGGACAAACTCTTAATACTAACAGATACTGCCAGACTCTTGATAAGTTGAGAGAGGTTGTGCGCGGAAAAAGACCTGGCCAGTTGTCCAGCGGGGTCATTTTGCAGCATAGCAACTACGCAACGCCACACAGCGCAAACGCAACGAAAGACTGGATCCAAAGATTCGGCTGGAAAGTTCTGCCACACCCCTTCACAGTCCTAATTTGGCCCCGTCAGATTATCACATTTTTGGACCAATGTACGCCATATTTCTGGACAGCCATTCACCGACGACGAAAACTTCGTGGAAGCCGTGAAAGATTGGTTGAAATCCCTTGACCGCACTTGACGAAAACTTCTTTAGGAAGGGTATCTTCTCCCTGATCCAGCGATGGGAAAAATGCGTCCAGCGGGATGGAGATTATATTAAGGAATAAAGCACATGTTGAGGTATGATGCGTTTAATTTTTATTATAATAGGACAAAGATTGATGCTTTTATGGACCTTTTCCGGTTTTCCGTGGGACAGCCCTCGTAGTATATAAGCGTATAATAAATGATAAGTTGACATCAAGATAAATATGAGATGAGGTAGAAACCCCCCAAAAAAACTATCAGTTGCATGACCCCAGTCTACGAGGTCACTTCCATCCACTGCTGTCAGATAAAGACGTAGGCCGCACTTATGCTCAAGGGACCTCGCGATGTCTGAGTAATTACCATGCCGGAGAAATGATGAGAACAATGCCCTCTCCTCGCTGAGCAAGTGCGTCAAACGATATGCAAAGGGGACCTTGATTGCTTAGATAAGTTCGCCATGGAAGCCAGAAATGGCGCAAAACAGGACAATCATAAAAAATGGTAAGCATGAATGGGATAAGGTTACGTTTCCAGATGGTGGTAAGACTGCGTACAAAAAAAGTAAGTTGATTATATCATGTGGCATTTGCTTTCATTTTGCTTCACTCATAGGTTATAAATGTAATGCCATGGGAGGATCTCAATTAAGCATTTATTTCTTATTCGTTCTCAGCGTCCACCCGAATGACTTAACAAGCTCTCAGAGACATTTTCAAGCTTGTCTAGATCTAAATCAAGAGCACCAGCAAGCTAGCACATTATTTTCATTTATTGAATTTGGTTGTTAAGATACGAACATCTGACAAAGACTTTTTAAAAAACGCAGTCGGAAATAGTTGTACACTTAAGATCTTATTTCGTATTGGCTTATTACCTTCATTGAATCTCCTTGCACCTACTCGAAAACCCTCTAAATGATCATAATGAAAGAACATGATAAAAAGTGTGTGCGGGGGGGGGGGGGAGGGGGGGGTCTTTAAAAACATTGTGAAATGATTCTCAGAAGAAAAGCCACATAAGGGTTTTGTTGTTTTTTTCTCTTTGAACGACGATACCGTTGTGTTTGAATAAAGAAAATCACAGCACAATAACAAACAGTTGTTTAGCGCAGAGAAATAAAACAGGAATAATAATTACGAAGGAGGACAACCGTTTCACGATTTTACCTTCAGTAGGAAATATTTTCTTCTAACTTTGACAAAAGAGCTATTTTCCCTTTCGACAGGGTAGATTGTGTGTGTGTGGGGGGGGTGTATTATTCTTAAGAAACTTGTTTATGATGATGTCACTGCCTGAAACAAAGGGATTAATTACGGTATGCAATAAATTAATAATAACTACAAAGTACGTATGTAATGATATACCAATTTGCGTGTGCTTAGTTCCTTTAATTCCTAAGAAGAATACTTTGATACCTACCTCAAAACATGAAAAGTTCTTTGTCAGCAGATTTTAATCTATCATGTATGACGTCAATGTCTGAGTAAGTAGTGGCCAGATTTGGCGGTACTTCAAGAGCTGTGCATTGTTTGTATGTTCTATAATTACAGCGCTATAGCCTGTGTGTAATACAGTCTACGGATCTTGTTATAAACATAATGGAATTGACCTGAAATTCCCAAACGTAAATGAGTGGGTAAATGGAAGCTGCATCCTCTAAGTATAGGTCTTCAGCGTCTCTTATTCCTGCAGCGGCTGGTGTTTGACTGCTTCGTTTTCAGGGGGGGGGGGTTCTTTCTCTGTCAAGCGAAGAAGACCATTGCTATGACGTCAGCTACATTGTTTCGTTTTCATGATCTAGATATGGTATAATCCAACGAAAGCTCTCTTTTTGCTTTTTGTTATTGTTGTTTTAATTTTTTGTTTGTTTGTTTATTTGTTTATTTTGTTTGTTTGTTTTCTGTCTCTCTTCTGCACCTAATATCACTCTGTCTCTTGTCCCTCCGTCGTACAAGAAACTCCGTAGCCCGTGCCCAAGATTATGACATAGAAGAAAAATAGGGAAATACCCCTCTGATGTGAAAGTATACTTTTTAGAGGGGACTGAAAGACGACGAAGTGATTGAGAAACGTTGTGCAATGTTAACGTTGTTAATTATCCAAGTCCTTATACTTCTGCTATAATTTCGAGCGACAACAATATCAACCACTACTACTACTACTACTACTACTACTACTACTACTACTACTACTACTACTACTACTACTACTACTACTACTACTACTACTACTACACTGGTGTCTGTGGTGTAGAGGTTAGGTGCCTAGCCATCGCACGCGGAAGACCGATATTCACTTTCAGATTGAGAACATTTTCATCGAGTTCCTCACTCTTTCTGTTTGGACATTATATCCCTCTCTGCCCAGGTTGGCCCTGACAGACAGGGTATAAGCACAACCTCCTAAATGATCTAAATGGTATCAATGGTGGGGGGGCGTAAAACAGCCACGTTAACAACAACAACAATATCAACAACATCAGCAACCGCAACAATAATAATAACAACAACAGCAACAACAACAACAACAACAACAACAAAAACAACAACACAACAACAACGACGACGACAACAACAACAACAATAGTATCATCATCATCATCATCATCATCATCATCATCATCATCATCATCATCATCATCATCATCATCATCATCATCATCTTGATCATCGTGAAGGAAGTGAGGGAGGGGAGAACAGGAAGGCTTGATGAAGCGAACAGAATAACAGAATCAAACAAAGCAACAGAAGGATGCAGAATCCTCCTTCCCTTTGAAGTAAAAGAATGATCTTTTCAGCTCTCTGTTAATTGTTTGCCGTTTTCGGCCTTTTGTATACAACAAGGTCAATGACACGAACGACAAAAAGAACACACAAAAAGAGAGAAGGATGTCAAAAGTAGTATTTTCCCAAGAAGAACAAAAATTAGCCAAGCAAATTAGAGGACCGAAACATTTGCAAGATAATGCTGCTGGGTATTGATTTTCTACTGCGTTGTCTGCAGTTGCTATTCTCGATGCTGTACAGAATATCAAGGGTGGACAGACGCGAAAAATTGAAGAGAAAAAAAGGTTGTGTGTGTGTGTGTGTGTGTGTGTGTGTGTGTGTGTGTGTGTGTGTGTGTGTGTGTGTGTGTGCGCGCGCGCGCGTGCACGCGCATGTGTTTGTGTAAAACTGACCTGACAGTCTTTAATGTTAATTTATTTGGACAAGTCACTGACAATAATATTGTCCGTGGACACTTGCCAAGTAAGTTCTTGTGTTTAGGGGTCCAGCGTGGGTAAATGACTCGTTTTTAGTAATTGTTTTATTTTTTTCTCGTACATATATTTGTTTTGTTTGGGCTTTTGTTCGTCTTGCTTTGACTTATTTGTTCGCTGCTGTTACTGGTGTTGATGTTACGTTTGGTTTATTTGAAGTTGTTTTTTTTTGGGGGGGGGGGTTAATGGGTTTTGTATTTTGAGGGGGGGGGTGTTTTGTCCGAATTGGCATAAATTGCTGTTGAGAGGTAATTCCAATACATCTTCTGAGGCTTTGAAACCCATAATGGGATCAGGTTCTCGAGAACAAAAGTGCAATAAATGCTTTAAGGGTGAGCGTCTTGGGTTACAGAACTCAGTGAGTTCCAACGGGATTAAAAATAAAAACTTGGCCTTTACAACAGTTCAATATGTGTACAAAATATTTTATTACTTTTTTTTAGGTTGGTGTTTTATTTTTCTTGGCTCCCATCAACACGATTTTAGAATAATCAGGAGGCAGGCTTCAACGCTACCTGTCGAGGCCAACCTGGGCTGAGAGGGACACAGCGTGTCTGCAGAAAAACCGAGATGCTCGATAAAAGTCTCCCCTTACGTGAATCAAACTCTAGTTTTCTGCATGGGACAATGAAGTACTCCACCACTTCACCGCAAAAGCTGGTTCAACGCATGTAAAACGAAACGCGAATGGTCTACAAACACTTAGTGAATTGTAACCTACAAAGCACAAAATAATGTGTCACGGCGAGGTGGAATCAGGCATGTGTCCGTTATTTTAACATGTTGCGTTATCGGTATCATCTTAAAGCTTGTTCATGTGTCTTGCTTTTGATGGAAAAATGACCATAATTTATCTTGGAAGTTGAGATATTTGTGATTGAAGGAGGTGGGATTTGCCTGGGTTCAAAGGTAAAATTAGCAAGAAAATGGCTACAAAATTGTGATGACTTCCATAGCTTGAGAGTCCATGGAAACTGCAGATTCATAATTATGTGTGAGTCTTAAATTCGATAAAAATGTCATACTGGCGAAAATGTGTCGGTTTTTTTCGATGTCATTACTTTGGATAGCGCTTGGTTTTACCATGATGCCTCATATGGCTTTTCAGAAGATGAATACGGATTTGCTGTTAATCCAGTGCATTGGTATTTAACTCTACTATAATGGTGATGACTGGTTCCTCCACCTACTTGACTCGCTTCTTTTGTGATATACATCCTTCTTTTTAATGCTCAAAGTGGCTATTTTTTCATGGCTTATAAAAAGCAGAGTATTTAGACTTGCAACGCCTCCTTCGACAAATTTTAGATCAGTTAGTAGGCGGGCCGCTTTTTCCGTCAGGGACAAACCGGGCTGAGGGGGACACATCACAGTAGGCACCCGGAGTGCTAGATATGCGACAAATATCGGCGATCGTGGTTCTCCTTTTATTCATTCAATTGAATGCTCCCCAAAAAGCTATACCACCCTGGTCTTTCCCCTTCACCCATCTGTTTAGGTTTTCCAAGTAAGCTGCTCTGGGTCTACCCCTGCCTCGTTTGCATTCATTTTTACCAGTGAGAGCTAGACATTCGTACTCAAGTCCCTTAGATCTATATCTATTTAAGTGTCCCAGAAATCTGCATTTGTTTGAAGGACTAACATAGAAATATGTACGCAGACCGGCTGTACTCAACGGGAAACCACAGCTATAAATAATAATATAACCTACCAAGAACAATCAGACAGAGAAACTTGACAAAACAACCTTCCCAACTCGGGTCTCGAGATCATGTCTTCAAATGGCTACACCACACACGCCATTTACAAATGGGTGTATTAGAGGCCGGATATTCGATTTGACGTCCATTTACGACAGGACCGAGCCAAAAGGATGGCAAATGACGGATTACGCAAGTTCAACTTCAAGAACATCCGATTAGGGATTCGTATCAAGGCCATCCTCTTCAGAGGGCAACCAATTTTATATATGGTGCATCCTGCCTTCTCTGTGAAATGATCTGAATGTTCCAAAAGAATTTCTTTAAAAACTTTCTAAATTTGAATGGGAAAATAAAGTCTTACAATTTTAGAAATATTGATACTCTCATTTTGATTACAACCACCGTACTAAGTTTGATGAAACATTTCTACTCATTGTATTTTTATCATAAATTTATAATAGCGGTGTGGGGGTGAGTGTAATCATGTATCTGTGTGTGTGTTTGTGTGTGGGTATGTGTGTGTGTGTGTGTGTGTGTGCGCGTGCGTGTTTGTGCGTTTGTGTACGTGTATGTGTGTGTATGTGCGAGTGTGTGTGTGTGTGAGTGTTTTCAATAATGGATTAACAAAATGTATAACCGTGTATCTTGTCTCTTCTTATCTATATTATAATAATGGTCTTAACTTATATTTTTGTTGGTTTCTTTTGCCCTCCTGAGCCAACCTGAGCTTCAAGTGGGAGGACGCCAGATGCTATGGTGTGGCTTGCCACTTTTTGCCGACCAAAAATTGATCGTACTGATCTCCTCTCCTTGTCTATGTTTGTTACTCTCTTGAACCTTTTAATCTACGACACTTATACGCACCTTTTTGTTTTGAAAGTGCCATAAAACTATTACTGAAACAAGAAAAAAAAGGAGAGAGAGAGAGAGAGAGAGAGAGAGAGAGAGAGAGAGAGAGAGAGAGAGAG
>NW_004797285.1:2715537-2717833 GCF_000002075.1 Aplysia californica | reverse complement strand
GTAGTAGTAGTAGTAGTAGTAGTAGTAGTAGTAGTAGTAGTAGTAGTAGTAGTAGTAGTAGTAGTAGTAGTAGTAGTAGTAGTAGTAGTAGTAGTCATCCATACATCCATATAAAAATGCAAGGGCCGTTAGAACGATACAGCATAAAGCATAACAATGTGCCTAGTGAGGACTGGTGATACACTTCAATAATCCAAACACAAACACAAGTAAAAAGAAATATCTCTTTAATGACAAACGAATCATTTTTAAAAATGTGTCCCGTTGAAGAAAATAGTTAAATTTCTTTATCTAGCAGACTCAGTGTATTTTCCCATTTAGCAATTTTAAAACGTCCGCCTGAGGCATCGTGGTGAAATCATGCGCATGTCAAAATAGTGAAATCGAAAAAAATCGGCATTTTTCTGCCGATTTTTGCAACTTTAAGGGAACTTTTGTTGTTGTTTTTGGCTCAACACCTTTTACATATTATTTATGTGTTGATTTTACTGAAAAAGATTGATTAAAAGCACGCAAAACATTTTAATGTAAACTTCCTGTTTCTAAGGACTCTCAAGCTATGGAAGTCCTCAAACTTTGAAGGCCATTTTCTCGCCAATTCTACCTTTGAAACCAAGCTATCCCCACCTTCGTCAACGGCAAATATCTCTGCTACTATTCAAGTTAGATGGGTATTTTTTCACCCAATGCAAGACAAATGAACAATCTTTAAGGTGATGCCAATAACTCTAAAAGCCCAAAAACTGACGAGCGCCTGATTCCACCGCGTCATGAAACAATACAATGGAACCGACGTTTTCGAAAGATGACTTGATATATATACAGCAAGAAGGCTACAACTGGGTATGCGACAAAATTAAAGTTCCATGATAACGAATGTATAATTGGACTTGTGCTTCAGTCTTATGCGAGTAGGTCAAGAAACATGAGTGCCTCTATGATGGTTGAGTGGTGGCACTTCTCTCAGTGTAGAGAGCCACGGGGACGAGGATAAACCTTATTGATCAAAACAGTTGGTGTTTAGCGGTGGTGAATGCATAGATAAACCCATGATTGCGGGCTTACATAAACAAACTCTCACAAACGCGCACAAACATATAATAGCATACACACACACACACACACACACACACACACACATAATAATACACACACAAAATGTTTTACCGTAGGCTATTGAACTGTGTTGCTGTCAAAATATGCAAGCTGTATCGTTTACTTTGTCATGAGGGACATAAAAATTAATGTGGGGCATATAAGAAATGCTCGACATTTCGAAATGGAGTTCCCTGCCTATTTGAAGATCAGAAGCAAGGAAAATGGTATCCTTTTTTCCGCTAAATTAATCGCGAAAGCAGACTGTAGCCCTATTAGGGTTGATACGACTGGGGTAGGTTCTACAGTCAGTTCAATCGCCCGTGAGTGGTCCTTTCACCTGGTTAAATTCACTGAGCACGGGTGTTTTGCACGCTTGAAGACTCACTGTTTTTGGGTACTTGAAAGAAAAGTAGCATAACTTTTTTATTCATACCGATTAATCAGTTCTGTTTCCTTTATCTGAAACATAAAAAGGCAGGCTACAGCATGGGTGCTAAGAAAACTTCCAATTCCTGTTTCTAATTTGTGCATGTTGGTTCGAAATGTGCCGCAACACAATCTATGTCCGCCACTACCGGCACTTAAAGAGTACTTCACCAGTCGCACCAGGAGATTCTGGACATACCTTTTAAACATCTCCCTGCCCTATACGTTCTCTTATACCCGATTCATGTCTGTAAAATTCCGTAGTCAATAAAATAAAAAAAATTAAAAAATAAAAAAAACTCGGAGGTTACAAAAGGAAGAAGGCACGAAAAGAGGGTCTTCTTTTTCAACTGGGACAGGTGGGCCCCTAGTTCTACATGACCAGGAAGCGCGCAGCTAAGGTCATCCGAGGTCAAAGTGTGCCTCAGTGCGTTGTGCTAAGGGGTGAAGATTGTCTTCGAGTGCTTGGGACCGAAAGAAAAATGTAGGTCAACGAATGCGGACGAAGTGGTAGTGCTCCAAGTCGGGGCGATTAAAAAAACGATAAGTTTACTGGTAAACACACAAGGTTCTGCTAACAGATATCTTTGAGAATGATGTGTGTGACTGCCCTTGGGAGTGTCAAATGGGTTAAACCTGTCTCTACTCTTTATCTGGTTCTTTTTGTATTGTTATTGTTTATCTTTGTACGAGACAACGTGTGTCGCTCTATCGGTCGGTTTGTGTGTGTGTGTGTGTGTGTGTGTGTGTGTGTGTGTGTGTGTGTGTGTGT
>NW_004797285.1:2713745-2715158 GCF_000002075.1 Aplysia californica | reverse complement strand
GGGGGGAAAGGGTTTTTCTGTGTTAATGATAATAATTTTCCACTCTGATCGACACAGTTTGGATCATCTGGGAGGTGAGCTTCTGACCCCGCCTGTCAGGGCCAACCCGGGCTGAGAGGGACACAATTTCCTAGCAGAAAGAGCGAGATACTTGACAAAAATGTTCTCCTCACTCGGAAATCGAACTTGGGTCTCATGTGTGTGGTAGCGAGGCGCCTTACCTCTACACCACAGACGCCGGTGTGAGAATGGTGCTGTGTGTTGTACTTTTTATGTCCCCTTACTTTCACTGATTCGATTTGTCCAATTACAAACTCGTTCTGTTTGCCGCTTCGACTAACGCGCCCAAGCAGCGAGCCAAAAAGCGCGACGCCACATTTGTGGAAAAAGAAGGATGAACTGTGGTTATCTTCATGAAGAGTTGAAAGCTCAGATGGATGTTAAGGCGGAAAAGAACAATTAAGTCCACGTTTCACAAACAGTATCGCAGATAATATAATTAATAGAGAATTATGTTTTCTCATAAATTCTTCTCAGTGAAAACGAACGGTGTCAAAAACAAGTTTGAAACGAGGCCCCACGCACACACATGAACAGCAATGCAGAATTCAAATTCTCATATTTCGAGGGAAATGTTTCTTAGAAAGCGGGTACTTTATTCTTATTGTTTTGCCTGAGTCCTTTGAGATGTCGACAAAGTACGTCATTCTTACAATCTGTGTGTATGTGTGTGTGTGTGTGTGTTTGTGTGTGTGTACGTTTGTGTGTGTGTGTTTGAGTGCGCTTGTGTGTGTGTGTGTGTGTGTGTGTGTGTGTGTGTGTGTGTGTGTGCGTATGTGCGTGTGCGTGCGCGCATGTGTATCTGTGTGTCTGTTGGTCTTCGTATGTGTAATATACGTCCTACTTTTTTTGGTGGTGTCTCAGGCAGAAGATCAATGGGTACTTTGTTCTGTATGGACATTCACGGACAGAGAAATCTTATAAAGAATGGAAATCATACCTCATCCAGAGCCACGTTATTGAATTAATAAGTACAAATGTTGTTATTATAGTTCCCCTTTCCTCTCCTCTTTCCATTGTACCGATGCTTTATTGTATGATTGTAAATAGCGTACGCCCTCATAGATATACATTGTATTTTGATCATATTTCAGAAGCGCGCTTTTCGACCATGCAGGTCGGGAACAACCAGAGTTGAACGAAGCAAAACGTCATGGCAAAAATACAAAAATAGTCGATAAAATAAACACGCCTATCAATTGATGGGAAATTAAAACAAATCTTCAGTGTGAAGGAGATGAGCTACAGGCCAGTCCTTACCAAACTGGGCGGTATCGTCCACTAGTGGGCATTCGACAATTTGGTGGGTGGTGGGGATCGATCACCCTGGTGGTAGTGACAGGTATTATTTAA
>NW_004797285.1:2712002-2713555 GCF_000002075.1 Aplysia californica | reverse complement strand
CCCCCCCCCCTGGAAATACATGTAGGTGGCCGGTACGGAAATGTTTGCCTGTCAAATGTGGCAAGAGTGGGCGCTGGCTATAAAGAGGTTGACAAGCACTGATCCAGACAATTGCACCCTAGGCACTGTCATTAGAGACAAAAACGTGGTTAAACAAATACACCTACATGTAATGAATATGACTTATTGACACTAACAAATTACAATGAAAAGTAATTTAGGAGAAGGAAACAAATGCAAAATTATGCAGTTGTTAGTAATCCAGTCTTGGCCCCATTGTCCCCGATGTTCTTGAATACATAACTATGATTTATCCAACTCTCATTACATTCACAAGCTCCATATTATCTTGTACTTACACACTTTTCCGGTTGGAATTAATGCTCTCGGAGAAGCGATTAAACATCAAGTCCTCAGTTATTATTCTGCGTGTTTTATAATGAATTATTTACAGTGCCAGACTCGTTCATTTATTTTCATTTCTCCTCTTCCATAATTATGATAATGGTGTATAGCTACTGTGGACGTATTTGTTACCAGAGCTGATTTTTATTATTTCATTCAATTTATCATGCTATTAGTGAAGGTCAATATGAGAAATGCTGAATTAAAAAGAAAAAAAGTTTTGGAATCAGTTCAGTTTTCTTTTATGACGATGAGTCTATAAGATAATAGTCAGATTTTGATAGGAAGTAGTCAGGTACAAGTATGTAACGGGGGAAAAAAGGAGCAGATCACACCAGAGAGCCCACTAAGCATCCATAGGGAAATTTTAATGGTTGGTGCGGTTATGTACTTAATGCAATAACAGAAAAATGGGAGGAAAAGAAACTAGGGGAAGAGATATGTTACCCCCCCCAAATTGCGTGGCATGACCCACATTACGGGCCATACTAACTATTGTGACAAAATAATTATCCCCCAGACACCTATTTCCGAAAAGATATTATTCGGATTACTCCAGCAGATATCAGGTGACACAGAGCTACGTGCTCTTTTCGCGGAACGGGCCTCGCTATTCATTCTGTGTTGTCCGAGTATTGCAATGTACCCTCAGAAAAAAGGACGTTCGAACTTTTTTTCCAAGGAACAAAGCAATAGAAATAATATTATGGATTCCCTTTAACTTGGCCCAACAAAAAGGACTAAACGCATGTAATGAAAGCGTGAGCCCCGTGAAATGTGAGAGTACTCTGTTAGCGCCGAAGAGCTTTTACCTCTATTGGCCCCCAGAGTAATGAAGCGACCCTACACGAAACCATTTCCTTTTTGTCATCAATTTCGTGGTCCACATGAGGTCACCAATGTTGGGCATTCATGGGGCGTTCGTCCTATTCTTAAGCCTTTGTTCACTCTTTCTTCTTCTGCATTTCTTTGTTGGTTTCCTCATTGCCATGCTACTTTTTTTCTCATATGCGCTCGCATACTCGCTCGCATACTCGCTTTCACTTTTCAGCGACAATATTTCCAGTCTTTGCGGGTACGTATTTGTGTGTGCGTGCGTGTGTGTGTGTGTGTGTGTGTGTGTGTGTGTGTGTGTGTGTGTGTGTGTG
>NW_004797285.1:2708052-2711902 GCF_000002075.1 Aplysia californica | reverse complement strand
CGTTTGTGTGTGTGTGTTTGAGTGCGCTTGTGTGTGTGTGTGTGTGTGTGTGTGTGTGTGTGTGTGTGTGTGTGCGTGTGTGAGTGTGGGTGTGCGCGCACGTGCCTGCGGGAGTGCGTGCGAGTGTGTGCATGTGTTAATGTACGTATGTGTTTGTGTGTGTGTGTGTGTTTGTGAGTGTGTGTGTGTTTGTGAGTGTGTGTCTGTGTGTGTGTGTGTGTGTGTGTGTGTGTGTGTGTGTGTGTGTGTGTGTGTGTGTGTGTGTGTACGTCTGTTCTATTACTGTTTAGAAAAACAGGATACTTATTGATGTTAACTGAAGTGGAGTTCAATTTCCAGGTCATTTCAAATCTATAAAATTGTCCGTCCACGGAGTCACGTCTGGAGCTATAACGACTTGAAAGAGAAACTATACTAAGAACAAAACAAACTTTGCAGTTTTTGTGATGAACGTTCTGAGCCTTTCGTATTATCGGTTCCTATAATAAGCACAGTTTGGGTTTTTTTAAATCAGAAAACCTTATCACTGGTGTGTCAGCCATCCGAATTTCATGCTCGTCGATACTTTCAGAATATTGATATCTAAACCATTTGACCTAATGCGCGGCATGAGCCGGCATTTAATATTATCATAGTGTATTGATTAAGTAGCCTACTTTGCCTTGTAGGTTAAAGAAATCACGGTGATTCGATTCATACAAAAAAGAAGGTAATCTAATTTAATAATTATTATAATCTCTCTGACGAGATGTATCCTGCAGTCAGGGTAATCGAGACACAAAACAGCGTCGAAAGGACCTTCCAACGAGTCCATCATCTACTTCGTTTGATGTGTGGCAGATGTTATTGTTAATCAAATCATTCTCGTATTGATAAATCGTGGTACCGTATGTAATAATAATTGAGACCTCTTCTTTTTGAAAAACGGGCCCGAGTATTTTGATTTTCAAGACGACACGTTAAGAAATGTACCTCGTTTTTATGACTGGGAACACACCTATACAGTTTCTTGCCCTTATTAAAGATGAGTCGGCAGTAACTCTTCATCCAGGCATCTTCATGACCTACGCCAATGTCATTTTGGTAAGTGTTTTTACGGCGCTCGCAACTGCATAAGGTCATATGAGCGGGCGGAACACACCTAATATTTTCAGTTGGTAGGAAATTTTGAATTTTGCCCCGGTGGCGGCCGAAGCCTACTCTTATCGATTTTAGACCACCAAGGGATCTTTGATGTGCGCAACTTGCACACGGGCCCTCCGAGATTTTTCGCCCTTGTCCAAGAAGGCTAGGTGTAGATTTTTCCTACCAGAAGATCAGGGGTGTGGCAGAAAGACATCAGTTAGGAGGAGCCAAGGAGTAGCAGTAGAAAGGCTGCAGAAAGAGTCAGGAGCCCAGAGGAGGGGGCAAAGGAGGTGAGGGGGTGGGGGCAGAAAGTGGAAACGAAAGCAGACAACAGGACATTGCTAGTGCTAGAGAGTAGGAAAGGAGGTGAAAGGAGACAATTTTAGAGAAGAAAATGTTTCGGTCGCTACCCGGATTCGAATCCGGGACCTTTGAATGAGAGGCCAACACCTTAACCTCTAGGCCACGAGAGCCCCCCTACGCCAATGTCTAAAATATTTCATATCATTATCTTCGAATTTCGTCAGGTTTTGCCACACAAAAGTCGTTTCTTTTCTGTAGTCCTTTCTTAAAAGTTCTGCCCTTTAGTCCAACTTTCAGACGTCATTATTAATTTGTTTTTAAAACCTAACTCTAGTTTTTCCACACCCCTTACTTTAAGTTCTTCCATCGATCCTACATAATCCCCCACCCAACACCCTTCCTTTATCCTTCCTTTTCAATCCTACATGAGCCGGCATCTAATATTATCATAGTGTATTGATTAAGTAGCCTACTTTGCCTTGTAGGTTAAAGAAATCACGGTGATTCGATTCATACAAAAAAGAAGGTAATCTAATTTAATAATTATTATAATCTCTCTGACGAGATGTATCCTGCAGTCAGGGTAATCGAGACACAAAACAGCGTCGAAAGGACCTTCCAACGAGTCCATCATCTACTTCGTTTGATGTGTGGCAGATGTTATTGTTAATCAAATCATTCTCGTATTGATAAATCGTGGTACCGTATGTAATAATAATTGAGACCTCTTCTTTTTGAAAAACGGGCCCGAGTATTTTGATTTTCGACACGACACGTTAAGAAATGTACCTCGTTTTTATGACTGGGAACACACCTATACAGTTTCTTGCCCTTATTAAAGATGAGTCGGCAGTAACTCTTCATCCAGGCATCTTCATGACCTACGCCAATGTCATTTTGGTAAGTGTTTTTACGGCGCTCGCAACTGCATAAGGTCATATGAGCGGGCGGAACACACCTAATATTTTCAGTTGGTAGGAAATTTTGAATTTTGCCCCGGTGGCGGCCGAAGCCTACTCTTATCGATTTTAGACCACCAAGGGATCTTTGATGTGCGCAACTTGCACACGGGCCCTCCGAGATTTTTCGCCCTTGTCCAAGAAGGCTAGGTGTAGATTTTTCCTACCAGAAGATCAGGGGTGTGGCAGAAAGACATCAGTTAGGAGGAGCCAAGGAGTAGCAGTAGAAAGGCTGCAGAAAGAGTCAGGAGCCCAGAGGAGGGGGCAAAGGAGGTGAGGGGGTGGGGGCAGAAAGTGGAAACGAAAGCAGACAACAGGACATTGCTAGTGCTAGAGAGTAGGAAAGGAGGTGAAAGGAGACAATTTTAGAGAAGAAAATGTTTCGGTCGCTACCCGGATTCGAATCCGGGACCTTTGAATGAGAGGCCAACACCTTAACCTCTAGGCCACGAGAGCCCCCCTACGCCAATGTCTAAAATATTCCATATCATTATCTTCGAATTTCGTCAGGTTTTGCCACACAAAAGTCGTTTCTTTTCTGTAGTCCTTTCTTAAAAGTTCTGCCCTTTAGTCCAACTTTCAGACGTCATTATTAATTTGTTTTTAAAACCTAACTCTAGTTTTTCCACACCCCTTACTTTAAGTTCTTCCATCGATCCTACATAATCCCCCACCCAACACCCTTCCTTTATCCTTCCTTTTCAATCCTACGTGACCCTCTGAAGCAAACTCGTCTCTCTGTCCCCTCCCCACACTACATTGCTTCTGTCCGATTCCCTCTACCTTAACTTGCTATTGATTTTCGAAGCCCACAGATTTCCAAGGCTGTCCGGTCATCAAAGGGCAGCTCACCCCGATGGGAGAGCGTGTGAGTAATGAGGGAGACTCACGCTCCCCTGATGGTTCGCAATCACTTTAAGCAAATAGAGATAGACTTTGCCCTCGATTCAACATTGCCTTAAGTATATTTTCTAATTATAGACGGTTTTAGGTTGTTGTTGTTTTTTGCTGTTGTTGTTTGGGTGGGGTTTTTTTAAATTTCTGGATCAATTTTATTTCTGCTCCTAAATATTGCTTGTTTCTACACCAGATCACCTTTCTACGCAAAATCCCCCCCCCCCCCCCAAACCGTGTTTACAAACAAAATTAATGTGAGTGTGGGGGGGGGGGGGGGGTGTTCCCAAAAACCAAAGAGAGAAACTTTAAAGAGAGAGAGAGAGAGGGAAAGTGGAAAAAAAAAAAAAAAAAGGGACGGACGGACGGCCGGCCGGCCGGCAAAAAAAAAATTCAAAAAAAAAAAAGGGAAGGGGGGAAAAAAGACCCCCGAAAAAAAAAACAAAAAAAAAAAAAAAGGGGTGGGGGGGGTAAAAGAGGGGGTTTTTTATATACAGGCCCCTCTTACAAGGGTATTATTATTTCTTATGTATACCCAAAAATATATAATATTATATATTTTTTTAGAA
>NW_004797285.1:2705632-2707952 GCF_000002075.1 Aplysia californica | reverse complement strand
TTTTTCAATAAAATGAAATTACTCACACTTTCTCTTTTCTTGTTTCACGTCCAAATATTACAATGATATCCTTTTGTCTACAAAATAGACACATACTAGAAAAGTAACAAACAGTCTCAACATAGGAAAACATTCATAAACATCACAGCAGGACCCCGCCCCCAACCCCCAATCTATCTATCTATCTATCTATCTATCTATCTATCTATCTATCTATCTATCTATCTATCTATCTATTTGCTCTCTCTCTCTTTCTCTCTCTCTCTCTCTCTTTCTCTCTCTCTCTCTCTCTGTTTCTTTCTCTCCCCCCTTCTCCTTTCTTATCTCTCTCTATCTCTACCTTTAAACCCTCTCCTCCCTCTCTCCCTCTCTTTCTCTCTCTCTGACTCGTTCTCATGTAGACCACCCCTACCCCCCCTCCCCCGTGTCCAGCCACCAATCCCCCAGTAGATCATCACATCGTCTTCTATCCTAATGTCCTGTCTCTCTGTCTCTCTATCTCTCCCTCTACCTAATCCCGCCTTATCCCGCCTTCTCTCTCTGTCTCTCCCTCTCTCTCTATCTCTATTATCTCTATCCCAGAACTACCCCTCCCCCACCCCTATGTCAAGCTACCCAATCTCTCTAGTCTTAGATCACGTCGTCCTAATCACAGTGCTCTCTCTCTCTCTCTCTCTCTCTCTCTCTCTCTCTCTCTCTCTCTCTCTCTCTCTCTCTCTCTCTCTTTCTCTCTCATTACTTTTCCTTCCACCACCCCCTGCCTCCCACACACGCACACCTCCTCATTTTTATCTATTAATTCATTTTTGAGTTACACTCTTATCCTTATACCCCTGGATTTATTGTTGCTGCAGGTTTCCCCGAGACTTCTAAAGGACATAAAAGATGTCCCAGGAATCTTAGAATTCCTATTCTTTTCCAACACTTTGTCCTCCCTTTCCCAGAATTATCCCCCTTTTGTCTGATTTCTCTTCATTCACTTCCCCTTCCTCCATCCGCTTTTGTTCGGCTAAATCTCGTTGCCGTTAATTTTCTCTCCCTCCTAATCCCATCCCTTCTTTTTCTTCAGTTTGTCAGCAATGAAGGCTTAACGAACGCGCTCGCACAACATCATACATACAAATTATGAAGTTGAATAACTCATAGCAAAATACAAGCTACCACGTACTAAAAGTTCGATAAAAGTACCCCCCCCCCCCCCCCCCCCCCCCCAAACCCCACAAAAAACTATTTTCAACCCTCACGGCTTTAGAGAGTTTACGGTAACTCTACAGTAAGCTCGCTCCCTGGTGCCGGCGTCGCCGTCAAGAGTCAAAGAAGTCTCTCGTCTCCAGCCGCGTCAGCCGCGGAAATGGCATCCCGTCCCGTGTGTGCTGCTGCCAGAGATGTGCTTAGTCGAGGTTACTATTCGACATTCACAATTTCCCGCTATTTAGTCGAAGCGTGACAGAGTTATTCGAAAGCCGTCTGATTTTGTACGGACCATTGAGTTGTTTTTTTCTCTTTTTTCTCAACCAGTCTTGGAATTAGAACATAATAATGTAATATAATCTAAAGTGTTGAAGTAAAGATTTTAAATAGTTTATTTTTGGTGATTACAATGCAGATGACAAGTGAATAGATTTGTATAATAATGAATGAAGAATAAAGAATTTTGCAGGTTGCATTTTCAGTTGAAACTGCTTTAACGCCGCCTGTACAAAACAGCTACCTGTACAAACAGCTTTTTGTGTGTTTTTTATATTACTGCATTGACACTATCCGAAACGCCAACATGTTTAAGAAAACATCTTTTCTCCTCGACGATGGGTGGTCGTCCTATATAATTTGGAGATTGTACATATACATGATATTCATTAATAAAGCTACCGAGAAACACCATTTGCACAGGTATTCGAATAGCACGAATAGTGGCTTCACACCTCGAAGCTTCGACGACGTTTCGTTTCCTGAGAATTGAGAAGAATCGCACAGCACGACCGACTGTGTTCTCTAGTGTGACCGCTCGCTGGATGATGGTGGGGGCGACCGTGGGGCGCGCGGGAAGAAAGACGTCTTCTCACTTGTAACTTGAGAGTGCCGAGGGAACTGGGAGTTTGGGAGGGGGGGGGAGGGGAGAGAGAGGGGGTGAGCTGCCAGACAAACGGCGTGCCACTGTCCCAGAACCCAGGAGATAGCTTAGTGCTGGATTACAAGAACCTTCAAACCAACATCCCCCTACCCCGCCCTTTCTCCTCTTTTCTGTGATGAAGCTCTACTTGCCTCTTGCTTCTTCCTTCAGTCTCCATAATTTCAGAATTTCTTGTTCTGTTTGTACTTG